>NW_027527437.1:2579352-2590176 GCF_008692635.1 Crocuta crocuta
CACAGAATCTGAAACGGGCTCCAGGCTCTGAGCTGTCAGCCCAGATCCGGATACGGGGCTCGAACCCACGAACCGTGAGATCATGACCTGAGCCGAAGTCGGAATCTTAACCTACTGAACCACCCAGGCACCCCATTCTCTGTTATCCCTTTAAAGGTATATAATATTATTCTCACATATAGAAGACTCTATAAAACAACCCTAAATAAAAGTTAAAAAGCTAATCAAGTCTAACTTTGGTAGAGAGTTCTCATTAATTTAAATAGAAAAGTTCAAAGTATTCAGAAAGCAAAGCCCTGTACTTGTAATTTGACTATACATATTTCTTTTTAATTTTTTATTGAAGTATAGTTGACGTACAATACTATATTAATTTCATGTGTACAAGGTAGTGAAATGGCAATTATATATATTATGAAATGCTTATTATGAGTGTAGTTTCCATCTGTCACCATGCAAAATTATTATAGGCATTTTACTCACAGTCTTTAACAAATTTAATGTGAAGTTTATAAAATGCATTATAATCTGTGAGTTTAGAAGACAAAAGTTTTGAGAGCATCTAGCTCAAAAGCATATACCTTTTGTCTAGTATGTTATGAATTATTTTTTCCTCTGAAGATATATATAGATATATATGAAATAGCCTTATTTAAGAATATTTGCATATATGTAATTCCTCATGATAAGCTTTTACAAAATAAAATGCTGAGAAAAAGAATATGGTTATTTTAAAAACTTTCGATATATACTTTAAACTTGCTATCAGAAGAGCCTTAATCTATATACCATTCTTCAAGCCATGAATGGAGGTCTTGATTTTGCCACATTCTACTCTACTTATTCTTTTTATTTAAGAAAATCTTCTCACTGATTATAAAGACATACTTTTTAATAGTGATATGTTTGGAACTGTTTTCTCATTTTACTGAATATTGATATGTTAATGATTTCCCTATCAGTAAATTTAGCTCATTTGGCTTTTGATATATTTTCCTTTTGAGTAAATACCTTTACTTCCATTGCCTTGATATACATACTTGTTATATCACTGGTATTCCATAGCTTTTGAGGAGATGAAAGAAAGAGAAGGTAAGAAAGTAGATGAACACACCTCCCTCTTTGCATGGTGTCACTTAGGTTCTCTGCTTATTTATTCCCATATTCAGAAATAATGAAAATAATGCAAATAATGCTGCCAAATGATTATAACATCATTTACCTCAGGTGTTTTGTGACTGCAATTTAATTGAAAGAAAATAGCACTGTCAATTAAAAATAGAGTGAAAAGTGGGTCATGGCTAAAATGTAGTTTCTTTAGAAGCAAAGCAAGTAAGTTTCAATTAATACAATTCTAATTGGACCATGTGAAAACAGATAATTTGTCTGCTCTTTTGTTCATCTATAATGAAACATACAGCATTTGAATAATTATATAAATAAAATAGATGCATAACATTTATTCTGATGAGAGTAATTTAGTAAAAATTATACTTTTAAATTGACTTCATTTTCTTTAAGAACAATACTAAGATGGGATCTGGTACAGGGTTAAACATGAGATGTAAGAAAGACTCATCAGCTTTCTCTTTATATATGAAGAGTAAAGAGAAAAAGAAAAATTTCCCTAGGATTGTTAAACTCAGGGATATTAAGTATGGCAGACAGACAGTAAGGAAAATAGGCCCTGCATTCAGCAAGGCCACTGGAAAACAGGTGAGCAGGACAAGTCATTCTTGGGAATATTGTTTTCATGATTATAATTCTGCAGGGGAAGCTGTAGTTGAAGTACATCTGAGTGCAGTATTTTCACATGTGCTTTATCAACTTAGGAGGATTAGAAAGTGATGTTGAAGACATACTCGACCTGAGAACACTGGGGACATAACAGATGTTAGATTCTGGAAATTAGAATATGGTTTCAGAGCCTTTAATAAGAACACGTGTGTAAGCAATAGCTCAAGGAATGGGAATTTGACAAGTCCACAAATGTATTGAAGGTAAATCACAGAAAGGACAAACGGAGAGGGGAAAGGAATATGTGCAGGAAGGAAAAGGGAAAGGTTTGAATTATTGAATTTACCTACTTTAAAACGAAATGCTTAAAAAGTATTCCATTTGATTTGACTTCTTACCCTCACATCATAATACAAAACTATTTACAATAATTTACAAGTACTGAGAGAACAGTTGGATATGGTTGACCAGCAGTGGGTTTTTTTTGGGGGGAGGGGGGTTTGGGGGGATGATTTGACAATAAGCTGCTACCTGTATTTCCTTGAAATAAGAAGTAAAACAATACATCTCTTCCCTATTCTAATATAAAGAAGTTGAAGCGTTTGTGGCCCAGAGTAAAGAATGGAAAACGTTTATGGTTTTTAAATTTGCTTTGAATTTTAAGTAATTAGAAGGTGGCAGGTGGCTTGCCATTGTCATTGTGCTCCCCTCCCTCCCCTCTTAGCCCTCCCTCTTCACCCTCCATCCCCACCCCTCACCTTGAGATGATGTTTTGCTCCTGAGCCACTGGTAGGTCAAAGCCTTTTATTTTAATGATGAGGATAATGGGCAAAACATGAAAAGCAAGAATGAAGATATTAAGTGGATCTTCTACACTTGGAAAGAGTCAAAATCTGTAGAGGAAAAGAGTAGACGCTGAAAAGTAGAGAGGGGTGTTGTTTTAATTTTTGTTTTTAAAGTTTTGGGTTTTTTTGTAAGGGAGAGAAGAATGAAATAAATCAGAGAAATATTTTTTTTTTCCTACCAAAGTTGACTTTTTAAAAATGTATGAACATACATTGAAGTAAATTTCAAGTAAAATGGTATACAAAAAATAAAAGTTGAAACATAATTTCTGCATCTGTTCTTAATGTTTTTCAGATTAGAGTCCTGATGTATACTAAATATTTTTTTTAACTTTAAAAAAAAATTTTTTTTTTTTATTTCTAGGAGAGAGAGAGAGAGACAGCGTGAGCAGGGGAGGGTCAGAGAGAGAGGGAGATGCAGACTCTGAAACAGGCTCCAGGCTCTGAGCTGGCAGTCAGCACAGAGCCCGACGCGGGGCTCGAACCCACAAACCGCGAGATCATGACCTAAGCGAAAGTCGGATGCTTAACCGACTAAGCCACCCAGGCGCCCCCTAAATATTTTTTAAAATAACACATTCTGAATAGTTTTCTTATGTACATGTGTCTTGAAAGCCCCTGCCCTGCAGTTAACAAATAAGTCTTTCCTAGCAATGTCATGAACTAATTTCAGAATAACCTTCTGTCAGGGAAATGAGCTGATACATTTTCAGTGTTATAAAATAAGCCATTTCAGATGGAGCTTATGCCTTATAATTTTTTTTTTCTTTTTTTTTTTTTTGGTTCTTGATTCCTTATTTGTATTACTTGGAGGAATTTTTATTACTGAAAAAGTGTTGTATTTGGGAAAAATATCACATTTTTTAGATAAATTCTTCTAAAGGTAATGGTTCATATTGTTCACCACTTATTGACAAAGAATTTGTGTGTGACTTAGAAAATACAGCTAAGAAAATCCCATCATCCAGAAATAACATATTTTTCCTTGCAGTTCTAGCAGTT
Source organism: Crocuta crocuta (assembly GCF_008692635.1). Taxonomy (NCBI): domain Eukaryota; kingdom Metazoa; phylum Chordata; class Mammalia; order Carnivora; family Hyaenidae; genus Crocuta; species Crocuta crocuta. The sequence continues at coordinate 2,582,937 of NW_027527437.1, forward strand.
ATATTTTCATCTATTTTGATGTATTATTAAGTACATCATGATTGTTATGTCTTCTTGGAGGAATTTATCCCTATATCATTATGTAGTGCCCCTCTCTATCCCTGATAAACTTTCTTGTTCTGAAATCTGCTTTCTCTAAAATTAATATACTTTTATTAGTGTGAGCTCTCTATAGTCTGCTCATAGACTGGGTTGATTAAACAACAGAAAATATTTTCTCAAAGTTTTGGAGTTTAGAAATCTGTGATCAAGACACCTGTAAGGACTGAACAGGAGCGGTGATAAGGGCAGAGGAGAGAGCAAAATGTAAAGAGAGAGAAAGGGAGAGAGAAAGTTCTGGTATCTCTTCAGGAGGATTGGTATTTTTCACAATAATCTCACAAGATTTTAATACACATTGTCCAAGGACCACAGGTTGAGACTCACTGTTCTAAGATCTATTTAGGTAGTAATGTACTGGAATTCTCACAACAATTCTATTTTGTATTTGGAATTATTATCCTTATGTGTAGATGAAAAATCTGAACCACAGACTGGTTCACCTTGCCAAAATATGCACAGCTAATAAGCATAAATAGGCATTTCAATTCCATACACTGTTTGTAAATAGTACATTAGACCCCTATATGAGGAATTGTCAAATGAATCTACCTATTTTTATCTGAAATAAAGATCTGATATAAGACCTTTAAAACTTAATGCTTTTTAAATTATTTACCTGGTAATTTTAAAAGTAAACATGAATATTAAAATATGGTCATTTTAAATAAATAAATAGATAAAGAATAAGCACATATTAAACAAATATTTACGTAGCTAAATATTTGAGCAACTATTGACATATCTAAACTTTTAGATATTGAAAGTTCTGAAATATCACATACTATTTCAGAAATATAAGGATGGGAATGGAATTTAGTAATAAAAATTAGATTATTACGTCAATATCTGCTTAATTGTTATTATTAATTCCAAACCTATTAAGAACCTGCACCTTAAAACTGAAGAATAAAGATGGATACTAAGGGATTAAATTGTTTAGTAGAACAATGTATTTTTATATTAAAAATATTAGAACAATGTATTTTTCAGAAATTTAAATTTTATGTACTTGAAAATTTCCAAGTACATAAGGGGAACAACCTCCTAAGAATTTAGAGAAATAAAAATCTAAAAAAGAATTGATTACATTATCTTCATTGCAAACTGGCATAACTGAAAAATTGAGAACAATGGGTATTGGAAAGGATCTGATAAAATTGAAACTTCAGACTCTTTTACTAGAAATGTAATTTGCTACAAATTAGAAAAGAATTCTTTCCATCTATTTGCATTTAGTTTTGGTTTTGAATATACATATTGCTGGTGATAACTTCCTAAAAAGAATATTGACACAAGCTCAAATATTCCTAAATAATCCCCATAATAATAATACAGAAAAACACAACTATTTGCAGAATGGTGATTTCTCAGCATTGTCAGAATTATCTCTGTCCTGAAAGAAAATATTTTATCAGTTTTCCTAGATAACATTAAATTTAGGTCATTGTAATCATCTAATTCTTTTAGCAGCATGGCACAGTGGTAAGTGGAATATCTATTCTTTTATGCAGTGGGATCATTACAGTGCCCTAAATTTAATAACAGAGAGACACTTAAGAGCAATTCTGTCACTCACTATCTGTTTAATGATCAAGTTCTATTTTCCACAATTTTGCCACATACTTCCCATGTGTAAAATATATAATTATTGTACCTTACATGAAGGCTGTAAATCAGTGAGTTCATGGATATGAATGTGCATTTTAAACTGGGGCTAGAGAGCATTATGCTAAGCAAAATAAGTCGGATGGAGAGAGGCAAATACCATAGTATTTCACTCATGTGAAATTTAAGAAACAAAACAAATGAGCAAAAGGGGAAAATAAAAGCAGAGAGAAAGAGACAAACCAAGAAATAGACACTTAACTGTAGAGAACAAACTTGATGGTTATCTGAGGGCTGGTGGGTGAAATAGGTGATGGGGATTAAGTAGTGCACTTGTTATGATAATTACCAGCTGATGTATAAAAGTGTTGAATCACTGTATTTTACATCTGAAACTAATATTGCATTGTATGTTAACTGGAATTTAAATAAAAATTTAAAACAAGAAACTGTAGGCCATCATGCATATTTTAGGTACACTTTTATAAATCTGTACTTCAAAAAAGTAAGTAGCCAAGATGATACACTTTATTAACAGCTGTTAATAATGTAGTATTTGCAGAGTCCCTTCCTTGCAAGGGCTTAAAAACACGTTCAAACAGTGTTGAGGATTCCTCTTCTGTCAGCGAGTTGATTTACACTCTGCCTGGAACATTGTCACTGCTACAGTGCAACAATGCTCAACACTCCTTTTGTTAGGTTCATTTTGGAAGAGTTAAAAATGAGAATGTTTCTGAATTAAGTATTTTTGGAAGATCAATGTGACATTAATTGATACTGATGGGTAGAATATCATTTTTGTAGAATTTATTTTTATGTTCTACATGAAATGTAGAACATGGAATGACTAAATAGCTTTTTAAAAATATATAATATTTTAATATATAATAATATATATTGTTTTTGAGAGAGACAGAGTGTGCATGAATAAGCATGAGAGTGTGGGAAAGACAGAGGGAGAGAGAGAATCTTAAGTAGGCTTCATGCTCATCACAGAGCCCAAAGTGGGGCTCGATCTCATGACCCTGGGATCATGACCTGATCCCAATCAGCTGAAATCAAGAGTCTGATACTTAATTGACTGAGCCACCCAATTGCCCCTAANTATATAAAGTTGTAGATTTTTTAAAAATCTTAGTTATAATACAGATGTGAGCTTAAGCCAATGAATACAAAGAGACAGAGAGAAGCTACCATAATGTATAGCTCAAGTTAAAACAATGTCATTTCTTAAGCATATAATCCTGATGGCTTATAATAAAGAACCTATGTGAAAGATTTTTCTCTGCCTGGATAATCTGTATTATTCCTCTGATAGTTGTGTTTGCAAAGTTACATACAAAGTGGCTGAGTCTGTTTTAGACATGAGTCTTCAATTAGAATAGCCCCCATACCCCTTTGGTTGGATAGCCAGACCTTTGATAATTTTGTATATAACCCAGTCAACTATCTGTTTCTATAACATGCAGTTATCAACATAGCAGAATATGTTTTGATTGATCTCTTTGTCTTAGGATTTCATTAAAATTTGACTTCTTAACCACATGTTTCAGAATCTTGGAATTTATTATCTTGGGTTCATCCACTTTGCCTCCCCAAATCATTCAGGTAGCATTTCTAACTGTTGTATATCAAGAATCTGATACTTTAATAAGATTCTCTGGTAATATTCAGGCACTGAAGTTGGAGAAACACTGTTCAGCTTGTATTTGTGGATAATATTTGTTCTTTCAACATTGAGGGAAGTAAAAAAAAAAATACCTCCATATATGCTATTACCAATCCTTACTTAAACTCTTATTTTATGCAGCAGAACCAAAGAAACAGTAAATCTTTGAACTTACTATCGGAATTGTCTTCGGTCATGATGCCTTAGGCTAATCTCTGACTTTTACCAGGGTACCTAGGCTCTGGCTTTCCCACTAAGATTATTACCTTCCTTCTGCCATCAACAGTAACTGCTCCGCTGCTGGCTCTAACTAGAGCATTCTTACCCATGCCTCTTTTCTGTGCGTATTCACAACCGACGGCTATTGCATGGTTGGTTCCCCCCATCACCTCAAAAAAATAGCTTCAGTTTTTCCACTGTGAAATCCACAATTATAAAATTTTAAAAAAAGAAAAAAATCTTCCAGTTTGGGAAAACATATTTTGAAACAGATAACTTCATTCACCTGTGGTTGAACATGTAAATTAAGATGTATTTCTGGTGAGCAGTATTCAGTTTAAGAACCTTAACTTTTTACATTTCTAGGTATTTATTCTGTAAAAATTTTAAAGCTACACACAAAGTTCATATTTAAGGGGCTCATTACAATATTCATTATAATAAAGGAAATTACAATAGTATTAAAATAGTAAAGGAATTACTAAAACAATATGGTACCTATGTAACATGGAATATGGCATAATGATTCTTCACATTTTTCTAAGACTAATGACAAGGAAAGAAAGCTGGATTTATAAATGAATATAGATTATACTCATTTAAGAAAATATATATGCATAGCAAAACATAGAGATAATAAGTACAGCTGACTCTTGAAAAATGTAGGGGTGAGGGCCACCAATTCCCAGGGCAGTATAAGATCCACATGTAACTTTTGACTCCCCTAAAACTTAATTGTTAATAGCTGACTCTTATAGATGCCCTACCATTAACAGTCAATTCCATATTTTGAATTTTATATGTATTATATACTGTATTCTTACAATAAAGTAAGCTAGAAAAATTATTAAGAAAACCATATGAGAAAGAGAATTCCAGGGCTGTACTGTATTTATGGAAAACAAATCTACATATAAGTGGACTCACATAGTTCAAACTCGCATTGTTGAAGGGTCAGCTATGTAACAAATTGTTATCTCTGTATTATTTATGCCTCTTATATTGTTAATTATACTATATAACATCCAATATTTTCTAAAAATATTTAATATGCTTATATTAAAGGTATGTTGAATATAATCACCACCTTTAATATATATGTATTCCCAGATTCAGTAATGTTTCCGTCACTGTTGGTGGCAGAGGAGAGGACTTTAAATATTATCCTTATGTTTCTCTGTATTTCCTGCTCAACCCAATAACTCTTGTTAACCTGATTATCTTCCATGAGAAACCAACAAGAAACTAACTCAATCTCAATTATTCTTCTAAAATTATTTCTGAAATCTACAGTTGCAAAAAAATGATTTTACATAGAATAATAAGATTTATGTTATTTAACTATTGACATATCTGTGAGCTTCCAGAAGACTTGATTTTGGACTTGAGATATTTTCCTTTGTGGCTTGAAGTATTTTAAATGAACTTATTAAAAAAGAAATAGCATAGTTTGCAGGCCAAGTTATTTAGTTTTTCACATAACATTTTAAAAATAAATTCAAATATTTATATAATGCAGTGTGTTTAAAATTACTTTTTTCTGTCTTTAAAAATATTTATTCACCTATCCCTAGAGAAAGAGGACCTGGGGACCTTTTTATTTCCTATAGATAAATATAAATGCAAATTCTGAAGTATGTATTTCATAGTTGTAAAATTAGAAGTGGGATCTTGCTTATATACAATATATACATGAGGCACAAGAAAATTGTGTGTCCACCATCTATCTGATCAGTTTTTATTTCTGATATCTATAAACTACATCTGTGTCCATCAAAATGGTGTTTAGTTTCAGAAAAAGAGTATTGCTTTCTTTGGTTTTAAAAACACCACTACAGAGTTAAATTGCTCTAGGGACGGCACTAGTTGTGATGGCATCAGGTCTTTTATGTAAGTGATGAATCACTAAATCTACTCCTGAAACTAAAATTATTCTGTATGTTAACTAACTGGAATTTAAATTTAAAAAAAGAAAAATTAAGCAGTAATAAAATTCAATTGGAAGAGAGGGAAAAAAAAGAATTCTTGTTACTTCCGGAATCTGTTATCTATGATGATGATGATGATGATTTTTGCAATGTCCACATGTTATCCACAAGTGTGCACACACTGTTCAAGCTATTTTCATTTTTTTTTAGGTATTTCATTCTCTAATGGCCATGACATTAGTTAAGAAATGAGCACCAGGGGCGCCTGGGTGGCTTAGTCGGTTAAGCGTCCGACTTTCGCTTAGGTCATGATCTCACGGTTTGTGGGTTCGAGCCCCGCGTCGGGCTCTGTGCTGACTGCCAGCTCAGAGCCTGGGGCCTGTTTCAGAGTCTGTGTCTCCCTCTCTCTCTGACCCTCCCCTGCTCACGCTGTCTCTCTCTCTCTCCTAGAAATAAATAAAAATTAAAAAAAAAAAAGAAAAAAAGAAATGAGCACCAGCACCTTGATACTATGCCTTTTGTCATCTCTGTTTCATTGCTGTATCACCATCGTCTTAACAAAAATTTGGAGTCAGACTTCTCCATACCTCTTCATTATGTCTTACCGATTACAGATCCTAAAGATAACTGAATCTCTGCCACCACTTCCTTGTGGTGGATGTGGGAAGTAAGTCTTCATTACTTGTCTCAATTTAAAATGATCCCTCAGTGCTGTTGACAGTGGATAAAATAATTACCCTTATTTTCCAAAAAGAGATGCTAAGCACATCTGTAGTACTTGCTAATGAGAGTCCCCTGACCTATCAGCATCCTTCAGGCTATGTAAGATAATCAGATAATTCATGGGAAAATTAAGTAGACTTTTCAGAGAGAATGTTTAGAGTATCAGTGTGCACATCCCTGCCCTCCAACCCCCTTCCTTAATCTCAATCCAAGAGGATTAGATTTAAATAGTCTTTAACAGACACTTCTCAAGAGAACTACTTTGCACTTCAAAACTGGAAGTGTCATTTATGTTTTAGATCCAATTTTGAAGAAGGAATGAAGAGAGAGAATAACTCTAATGTTACACTGTGTAACTTGCAGTGCCATGTTAGGAAATGGGCAGCGAGGAGAACATCTCCAGGACTCCAGGCCGTGGCTAGAGATATCTCTGAAAATACAAAACATCCTTACAGGGACATGACCAGCATTAACGCGTCTGCCCTATAGACATCAGGCACACCTACTCCAGATTAATTCAACACCAGTCGAGTAGAATGATTTTTTGATGCTTCACTATTCCTTCCTTCATTTATTTAAAGTCCCAGAGAAGAGTATGACCACCCCTATCTCCCAGCTGCTGGAGAATTTGCTGGACAGGAAAAACTATGTGAGCAAAAGTTTATTTAGTGAGACTGATATTTTAATATTAAAATGAACTTTTTCATCTTGAATCATATTGTTCTTTGGCACCTTAAAGTACCTGGGAAGGAATAAGATCCAACCAAGATATTTTTCAGGGTGGGGAGAAGATATAACAACAGCAAACTTCAATATATGGTAATAACGAATGAAATTGTTTCTTCTTTCTAAAATATTGATTTTAGTGCAATTGCTTATGTAAATTTCACCATTTTTATGGCAGTGGTCTGTTTTAATATATCCACTTTTTTTTAAGTTTATTTATTTATTTTGAAAGAAAGAGAAAGGGCACAAGCAGGGAAGAAGCGGGGGG
>NW_027527437.1:2590192-2634981 GCF_008692635.1 Crocuta crocuta
GGGGGGGGGAGAAAATCCCAAGCAGGCTTTGTATTTTCAGTGTTAAGTTGTTACGCAGGCTCCATCTCACAAACTGTGAGATCATGACCTGAGCAGAAACCAAGAGTTGGATGCTTAATCTACTGAGCCACACAGGCGCTCCAATAGTATATCCACTTCTAATTTTCCCGTCACTAAGGGGAAAAATTACCTCAGTGATGACCAGGTCAGCATTTTCATGTATAAATATGGTTATGTCTTAATCCTTGTGAATATTTTTCAACTAATATTTTAGCTAAAAGATAAATGATCAGCTTCTTAAACTAGTTCTTCTTTGCTCTTTAGCCTCATCTTTTTTACTGCACTCATCTCCCAATTCGATTCTAACTTCCAGCTATAATCAGCTCCTTTTTGTTTGAGGTATAACTCATATATAACATTGTATAAGCTTAAGGTGTACAATGTGTTTTGATTTGATACATTTATATATTGCAGTATAATTACTACTATAGCATTAGCTAATGCTTCTAGCATGCCACATAATAATTTTTGTGTGGGTATGAGGTGAGAACAATTAAATCTATTCATTTTTGGAGATAGCTAGTCTTTTGTACAATTTTCTCTATGTGTAATATTTTTTTCCCCTAATACTCTCTCTTATCTATCTGATGAATCTGTCTCATGCTTCATGTTTCAGTTTGATTGACTGTTTCTGGGCATTTCCCTAAAAATTTGAGACTGGATTAGATGTTGAGCAAATATGCTTCAAAACAGGTACTTTCATATTTTTTATGTCATCCAGTAAACTACAAATGACTGGTGTCAAGAAATCATGCATTTTTCCTATGCCCATCACAGTGCAATTGTAATAGTGTTTAACATTTCCTAATGACTCAGCGAATGGGAGACAGACAAATCTGCATGGGAACAGAAGCACATAGGCACTTTTGGTGTTGTTCTGCTAATAAGTAGATATCACGCATGGTGTGAGATTATTTTGTTTTTGAAAATACTTTTTGCTGCATTGAGACTCAAATGAAAATAAAGTCACACTGAGAGAATTGTCACTGTGCATTATCATCTAGGAAAGCCTCCCAAAGGCAGATACGTTTTTTTTATTGAAGTAGCAAATTTACTTTATTATTAAAATAAACAGAAAAATAGGAAAACACAACAAAGAAGCTGAAAATAAAACAGAAAACTTTTCCAGGGAAGCCTAACTTCATATGCTTTATAGATATTTATGGAAATATTGCATTATTTTTATTTCCTCTTATACTTCTTTGTAGGCTTTTGCCAAATGTATAGGCTATCCCCGTGCTACCTGCACCTGCTCTTAGTCTTGAAGTCTGCAGTGATCCCTTTTCAAGTTAAAAATCAGAGATTTAGTAATCTTGATGCAAGATTCTTTTAATGTAATGAGGATTATTACTGTGTTTTTTTTAAAGTTAAATCTAAAGAGAATCTTTTGAAGAGAACACTAACCTGGTTCATTTAAAAAGCAAAATTGGATTACTCAATTTGCCTTAGTTCACAACACATGACCATTAGGTTTCTTAATGGATTTGGAAAACTCAATAATTCCTTGCTTAGATTAGGTTTTATTAGATTTAGTTGTCATTCATACTAACTTTTAAAGATCTGTAGACAGTATAATCAGATTAGAGTCCCAGACTCAATGACTTACAATGTATTATAACATTTCTACTGGTTTTTCACAAGCATGTAAAGTCACTTTTTTATTGAAATATAATTGACATACAATATTATAGTAGTTTCATTTGTACAACATAGCAATTCAACATTTGTATACATTGTAAACTGATCACCACAATAAGTCTAGTTACCATCTGTCACTATACAAAGTTAATACCGTATTCTTGACTGCATTCTCCATGCCGTGCATTACATCTCCATGACTTACTTGTTTTATAGCTGAAAGTTTGTATATCTTGATCGTTTTCATCACTTTTTCCCTTCCACTGCCCTCTCCTTGGCAACCACCACTCAATTCTCTGTATCTGTGAATCTGGGTTTTGTTGTGTTATGATTTTAGATTGCACTTATAAGTAAAATCATGCAGTATTTATCTTTTTCTGACTTATTTCCCTTAGCAAACACTCTCAAGGTCCATTCATGTCACAAATAGCAAGGATTTTCTCCCTTTTAAGGCTGAGTGAACTTCTGTGTGTGTGTGTGTGTGTATGTGTGTGTGTGTGTGTGTGTGTGTATGACTGTGTGTGATATTTTCTTTATCCATTAATATATAAATGGCCACTTAGGTTGTTTCCATACATTGGCTATTATAAATAATGCTACAGTGAACACAAATGTGCACATATCTTTTTCAAATTAGTGTTTTTGTTTTCTTTAGAGACTCAGAAATGGAATTGCTGGATCATATGGTAGTTCTGTTATTTTTTATTTATTTATTTATTTATTTATTTTGAGGAACCTCCACATTGTTTTCTGTAGTGGTTGCACCAATTTAAATTTCCCTCCAGAAGTGCACCAAGGTTTCCTTTTCTTTATACCCTTGCCAACACTTGTTGTTTCTAGTCTTTTTGATAATTGCCATTCTGACAGATGTGATGTAATATTTTATTATGGTTTTGATTTGTATTTCCCTGATGATTAGTGTTGTTGAGCATCTTTTCATGTATCTGTTGGTCGTTTGTATGTCTATTCAGATACTCTGCTCATTTTCAAAATTAGATTGTTTTTGTTGTTATTATTGAGTTGTAGGAGTTCTCTGTATATTTTGGATATCAATTCCTTATCCATTCATGTCCATTCATTCACAGATATAAGATATAAGATATGTAATTATCCTCTCCCTTTCAGTAGGTTGCCTTTTCATTTTGTTGATGGTTTGGCATATGTTGATGGTTTTCTTTGCTGTATGGAATCTTTTTAGTTTGATGTGGTCTCACTTACTTATTTTTGGTTTTGTGCCTTTTCCTTTTGAGTCAGATCCAAAAAAATCATTGCTAAGACTGATATCAAGGAACATACAATCTACATTTTCTTTTCAGTGTTTTATGGTTCCATGTCTTACATTCAACTCTTTAATCCATTTTGAGTTAGTGTTTGTATATTGGTAAGATAGTGGTCCAGCTGTATTCTTTTATGTGTGGCTGTCCAGTTTCCTAACACGATTTATTGAAGAGACTATATTATTTCCCCAGTTGTATATTCTAGCCACCTTCATTGTAAATTAACTGACCATATACGTATGAATTTACCTCTGAACTCTCTAGTCTGTTCCATTGATCTATGTGTCTATTCTTATGCCATTATCATACTGTATTGATTCCTGTAGGTTTGTAGTTTGAAATCACAGAGCATGATGGCTCTAGCTTTGTTCTTTCTCCAGAATGCTGTAGCTATTTGGGGTCTTTTGTGATTCCATACAAATTTTAGAATCATTTATTCCAGTTTTGTGGGAATGCCATTGCAATTTTGATAGGGATCAGATTGAATCTGTAAATAACTTTGACTAGTATGGGCATTTTAACAATATTAGTACTTCCATTCCATGAGCACAGAATGCATTTGCAATTGTGTGTGTGTGTGTGTATGTGTGTGTGTGAGTTTCTTTCATCACTGTCTTATAGTTTTCACTGTACAAATCCTTCACCTCCTTGGTTAAATTTATTCCTAGGTTTTCTTTTTTATGTAATTGTAATTGGAACCATTTCTTGATTTTTCTTTCTGGTAGTTCATTATTAGTGTATAGGAATGAGATGTTTGTATGTTAATTTTGTATCCTACAACCTTACAAAATTCATTTATTAATTCTAACAGTTTTGGGTGTAGTTTTCAGGATTTTCTGTATATAGTAACATGTCATTTTCAAATAGTGACAATTTTACTTCCTTTCCAATTTGAATGTTTTATATTTCTTTTTCTGGCCTAACTTCCTTCCACCACTGTGTTGAGTAAAGTGATAAGAGTGGGCATCTTTGTCTTGTTCTTGATTGTACAGGAAAGGCTTGTAGCTTTAGATATTGAGTATGAGACTAGCTGTGAGTTTGTCATATATGGCTTACATTATGTTGAAGTAATTCCCTCTTATACCTACTTTGTTGAGAGTTTTTATCATAAATGGATGTTGAATCTTGTCAGATGCTTTTACTGCATCTATTGAGATAATTGTATAATTTTCATCCTTTATTTGTTAATATGATATGTCATGTTGATTGATTTGTGAATTTTGAACCATTTTTGTATCCCTGGAATCAATTCACATGATCATGATGTACGATTAATGTATTGTTGAATTTGGGTTGCTAATATTTTGTTGAGTACTTTTGCATCTGGATATTGTTTTTTACCTAGATCTAATTCTAGTTCTCTTCCTGCCCACTGCTGTTTGATGATCCTTGCTCTGAAGCGTGAGGTAATTTCACTTTGCTATGCATAATAAAATAAATGCTTAATGATTTTACAGAATACAAATACATAACACTCTATTACTTTTGTAAAACCTTTAATACTGGAAAATGGGACAAATTTTACCACATATATGCATATTTACTTGGCTTCTTTAGGTTTATTCACAATGCCTAGTCATTTTAAATGTGTAAAGGACCCCTGGACCACCAAGTACCCTTCCCTGTTAGTTTATACATTCTTTGGATCACTTCAAATCAGTTATGTTGTGAGGAACAGGAGGAGCATGGGCTGCTGGTTCATATAACTTTCAGTTCTATCCCTGCTTGGCCATTTAGTATTAGTACAGTCTCGGGCAAGTGAATTTACTTTACAGTATTTACCTATTTACCTCAGATTCCTCATCTGTAAAAGGTGACTAAATGATACAGCCAAGCTCTTAGTGTTGTTCCAGTTTATACGAGTGCCAAGTAGTAAACCTTCAATAAATAGTAATTTATTATTAGTACTTTTAACCTAGCTAGAATCTAGTATGAAGTATTATAGCTGCTAGGTGATTTTTAATTTCAATTAAACGATAACACACTGAACTACAGTGATATAAGACACATGCTAATAAATGTAGGGGATTTAGCATATTTTTAAAATTGATAATGCATTGTCTCTGGCCTTGTAAATATATGAAATAATTATCAGAGTAATAATACCATCTGACTAGATATCATGAATACCATTGTGGTTCAAAGTTGTGAGGGACCACACTAAACAATGCTCCATTATGTTGCTCTATTAGAACAGCAAAGGCTTTTATGGAAGATATATAATGTGTAAAATACCTTTGAAAAATTGGAAACAAATTAAGAGATGGTAATGAGTGAAGGGCTGCTGTAAATTAAGAAATAATATCAGCAAGTTTCCAAAAGAAGATAACACAAAGTATATTCTAGTAATGAAGATAAATAAAGATTAACAAAAAAATCATTTATAGGTAGACAGGTTTATTAAAATTAAGGATATCATGAGTGCCAGGATATTGTCTATGTACTTGCCTTAATAGGCTATCAGAAGACATTGAAAGTAAGTCTCTTTCTATGGCCCAGAGTCCCACAATTTTAAAGTGACTGATCTAATGCGGAATGTAGGATAATTCATAGCACAGATGACTGGCTGCATGCCAAAAAGCTATAGCAGTGGCCTAAGTGTGATATAATGCAGATTGAAGAGAGTGAAGTGGTAAGAGAAAAGATAAGATTGCCTAGAAAGGATAACATTTTACTGACAAAGTCTACAGGACTTTTTTTTTTTTTGTCCAAACCATATATAATTAAAGACTAATGCTAATGCTTGGTGAAACCCTTGTGATAGGGAGAATAGCATACCATTAGCAGAGATGGAAAATTTGATGGGAAAGTTTTAGGAATGGAGGAAGTAATGGAAGAGCAGGTAGAAAAATGATCATTGAACAGAGAAGAAAAGTAGAGACGTGGGGATTAATTTGACAGAGTCATAATTGCATCTGTGCATCTAGGTAAGAACTAGAAAGCAGAGACTTAGGGAAAGAAGCAACAGGAGTCCCCAGCACTTTTCTAGGAAGTATTGTCTTTCAGAGAATGAGAGCATTAAAAATCAGCTTGAGAACTGGCAGTGTCCAGTTCAAAAATTTGAAGAAGAAAGTGACATTTTTATTAAAAAAAAAAATGAACACAGTGCCAAATTCCCTATCCTTGAATTCAGGATTTAGGTTGTGCTGCTTAATTACAGTCTGAACTATTAATTGTAATAAATATAGAAGATATATGAGAGTATGAGGGAACACTAATAAATTATCTAAGAAAAATCTGTGAAAAGTTATGGTCTTAATGATACTGAAATTTAGATTCTATGAATGGACTTAGACCTCATATAGTAGCACTAGCATAGTCCCTAGTATCTTTCAAACTCCAACATGCATTCAAAACCTATTGATCACCACATCTTAATCTTCAAAGAAATTATTCTTCAAAGAAATTATTCTTTTGCTATTATTCATTTTGGTATATTTAATAATAACTTATTCCAATGTACACCATAAAGTAAATGGACACTTTGAAAGTTCTAATTTATCTAAACTTCAAATGTGCAGGTTCCTAGAATTAGGCTAAATTATAGCAATCACAGGCATCATTAACAATGGTATTAGTTAGCTACTGCCATAACCACAAACTTAGTTATTTCAATCAACAATTTAATTCCTGTTCAGTGCTCTGGATGGCATTTACAATGTGATCAAAATAGACTGGATTTCAGGCTCCGAATAAGAGGTTGGATTGGAATCTGTTCTTTATATCTCCTATTTTGGAATTTCTGGAACAGAATTCTGGAAACAGAATCTGCCCAGAGCATATGGAGTGCCCCTTGTATGCATACTGAGATACTGCTTATCTGGATAGCGTTCTTATTGCAGATTATCAGTGCAAAAGAGGTGAACCCCAAACTTGTCCTTTTCAAGCTTCCACTGAAGTCACATTCGTTAATCTGTCATTGGCCATAGCAAGTCACATTTCAAACCCCAAATCCAACAGTAGGGATGGAAATTCTGACCAATAGGAATATGTGTCAAAACTACAAATACATAATACTACTGGAAAATGAGATGTTTGGACCAATACTTGATTCAACTACAACACATTCAACTTTCAACCTCATTTCCTCAGCTTTTCTGGTTGGGTACTTTCTTGACTGCCTCTATAAATTTTCAATATTCTTTTTGATTATGATCACCAAAATGTATTAGATTGCCTTTTTTTTCTAATAAATATTGCAATAGTTAAGGACGTTTGTTAAATATCAAAACTGGCATAAATGACAGTTTGTTTGCTTGTGTGTTCAATTCATGGAAACAAGTTGGCATATAGGTGTATTTTAATATAAAATCCGTAGAATACTGTGTTTTTTCATGGCCTGTGTCTGTAACATGAAACTGTTTGTGGACTTTGTCATTCTCTACATCCCCAGTCTTTGGGCTTTTGTTACTGAGTATATTCTCTGCTTTTAGATTTCATCTTGTCATATTCAGTGATTTTTGTTGCATAAAAAAGATACAAGATGTCATTAAATCATTAAACATATACTAAACACTTATGTATGTTTGATGTGTAAATCATTGACATCTGAGTTTTCTCTTGATTATACATTTGTAATGTGGTGGACATTAAATGGATTCCATAGTGAGATATATAGAGTTTTAAATATAAGAGTCTCTGCTAATTAGATATGTGCCTTAGGGAAACATATTTAAATTCCTCTCTTTTTTATGCATAAAATGAGAATTATAAATCTATTTCATAATATTTTATGAATACTAAATAAGTTACATAAATCATATTGCCTCATGTTCAATATATTTAGTTACTAAACCTTTTTATCCATTCATCAGTAGATTTAATAATATTTGTACTGCTTTTCTTTTTTTTTATTTTTNCAATAATCAATAAATCCAACAGTCTATTTTTACATTAGGTTTCTCCTTATGTAAGTTCTGGATATAAGTTTATCTTTTTTTAAAAATTAAAGTTCCATAGTATTCACTTTTTCTTTTAAAATTCTCTGCTTAAAAATATTAAATGTGATCCTTTTAATAATCTCTGAACTATTGATCTAATGATTGCATGAAAACTATAATGACTTTTTGTAGTTCTGAATAATGTTATTTTTCTAGCTTATTTTATGACCTAATGTTCAAATGAGATAATTTTATAACAATCACAAATTGGCACATTATTTTTAATTAAAGTTAAGTAGCCAAATCAACTGATTTTTGGAAATGTTACTCTATTCTGCAAGAATAATGATCTTTATCAACAGTGTATTATATTCTATTTTTCTTATTGTACTTTCCTCAGCAGTTTCACAGAAGAATTGAGGTACAAATGAATAAAACATTTGTTTATCACAGTGGGTGAAAGTAAAATGACAACTTTCACATCTTCTTTCCATGGCAGCTGTCAGACAGGGGAGGAGTCAAGACAGTCAGAAAATGGAATGACCCATCAAAGAATTGCATTTAGAAGTAATTGTCTTTATCTTGGCTTCCCTAAGAAGTTTCTTAAATCATATCACACATGAGAATACAGATACTCTAAATGTACAGGAGCTTTTAATTAAGCAAGCATTAAAATTTAGCCATTATAGATGGTTTCAGCTTCAGAAAAACTGAAAAAGTTACATATTTTCATTATATAGTCTATCATATATACCTTCCTGATTGGAATAACAACAAATATAAACACATGTAAAAGCTATGTCCAATTCTGTTTGCAATTATAAGTGCATGGCTCAAACCAGAGTTAGGAAACAAAAATGTAGCTGCTAGAATCCTGCAAGCTTGGGAAAAATGACACAAGAATATAACTGGGTGCAAAGGAAACTACAATGAAAGTGTCAATGAGAAATATTTGATAATAAATGCTCATGAGAAAAATCTCATTGTCCAGTAGTGGCTTAAGATACAGAGAAGTCTTTCAATAAAAATCACTAGTGTTGGTCTAAATGACACATTCCCATGAAATGGTTTTTCTTGAATGATTCTTTGAAAAAAATATAATTTGAAACTATGCAATAAAAGGGAAAAACAGATCTAGTTTATGTCAGAGAGGAAATACTCAAAGGATTTATACTCTTCAGATATATGAGGATTTCAGTGTAGAGGATGGGGGAGTGCAGTAATTATATTTTTATTTTACTAGTAACTGGAAGTCATTGGAATTATTGAGAGAAGGTTAAGTACAGTGAAGGACTTGAAAATCTGTTTTGGGGGCATTAAATCACCTTTAGGTCCTTGACTCTTTAACATGTATGTCAATCGAGGTAGAAATTTGCTTATTGGCAGAGAAATAAACTAAATTATCTGTCAAGCCTTTTTTATTTTGATGATTGATCTGTACATAAAGAAATTTAAGGTATTGTTGGATTAACTTCCTCAATTTTCTCCTTGCAAATCAAGCAGTTAAGCACTTACTTTATGTGTAAACTACAAATTTAATATGCAAAGGTACTGGCTCAGACCCTCCTAAATGTTATTATGAAGCTGTAACTATGGAACTTATGGGACACATTACTAAAAAGTTATAAAAGAGAATCTGAGGCATAGTATCGTACCTGAATTCTCATGAAACACTTAAAATTGGTTTTTAAATTACTAGAACACAAAGTGGCAATAAAGCAATAGAAGATTATGCACTTTTATGAGTGTCCTGATGCAAGGTGTAGTGTGCTCACAAAGTACAGAGTTACTAGGGGTTATATATTTCCCTTGGGTTTTGGGGGAGAGTCATTGATTCTATGACTTAAAAAGTTTATTAATACCTAGAGATTTTTTAATATAATCTGAAATAAGTAAATGAAAGATGAGTCAATTATAACCACTTTATTGGCAGGTTCAAGAGTATTTTATATAAAATACAAAGGGAGTGAGTATAGTAACTAATAACCACAGACCCTGAAAATCTCTAGTACCCAAATTTCCATCAGGAAAAAAAGAACATAATAAAGAGGAAATTGGGAAAAAAACCTAATTATTTGCCTCATAGCATTATCAAACTTTAAAAGTTATAGTGTAAAACTTTGTACCAATTGTTATTAATTTATATCAGAAGTAGCCAAATTATGAAAAAGCCCAATGTCCATCACCTGATGAATGGGTAAAGAAGATGTGGAATATACATACAATGGAATATTACTCAGCCACAAGAAGAATGCAGTCTTGCCATTTTCAAAGACATGGGTGGTTCTAGAGAGTATTATGCTAATAAAAATAAGTCAGAGGAAGACAAATACCATATGATTTAACTCCTGTTAAATAAAATAGATGAACATGGGGGAGGGAATAAAAGAAAGGAGAGAGTCAGAGGCAAACCAGAAAACAGACTCTTAAGTGTAGAGAATAAATTGAGTGTGCTGGAGGGGAGGACAAGGGGGTGGTGAGTTAAATGGGTGATGGGTATCAAGGAGGGTGCTTGCTGTGATGAGCACTGAGCATTGTATCTAAGTGATGAATCTGAGAAATGAATCTTACCTATATGTTATCTACTGGAATTTAAATAAAAACTTGAAACAAGGAAAATATCGATTTGCAAAATTTAAATACTATTTTGTCTCCCAAATACATAGTTTATACAAACTCTGTCCTCATAGCTCTCATTCTTTCATTTATTCTCACATCAGACTGTATGAAGACACTTGACCTTTGAGTTTCATTTCCATGACATTTTCACACACATATGTGTATGTATGTCTTCACTACCACTACTCTAGCTTAGATTTTCACAGTTTCTAATGAGGTTGAGCATGTGTGTGCCTGTGTGTGACACACCCACACAGATACATACAACACACTTCTTTCTTATGTGACTGTTCTTAATCCCGCTATCTTATTATTTTATATTCTTTATATAAATATAAATATATATATTATTGATATATATAAATATATTTTATATTATTTATATTCTTTATGTCCTTTTTTCTATTCTCTGATATATATGAACCCCACCCATTTCCTCAGGAAGCCTTATAGAAGGAATATTCCCTGTCTTTTGTTTTATTATTTTGCATTAAATATTTTATTACACATCTCACATTGCACCTACATTTCAATACAATTTGTGCTTATCTCTGCTCTTAGCGTGTAACTGTTTAAGATCATCTTTTCATCATTGTATTTACCAAAATAAGAGGTACTTAGTACATAGTTCCTGAATTGATTTGAAATGGAATGGTAGACAGTTATAGTTTCAACTTAGTAATTGCAGTGGAAGAGAAAATTGAAACAAAACAGATTTTTAGTAATTTTGGTAGAACTGTATCATTTAACAACAGCAGAAATGAAATTGAATGCTCAAATTATTTGTATAATATTTTTTGGCACATATTCAAACATTGGTTAAGTGTATGTGCTGTGCCAGGAACTGTGTCACTTTTGGGATACAAAACACCCAAAACTCTCCCAAATGTGGAAAAATGAAGCATGCAAGCAATCAGTAACAGTGCAACACTATACATACAATGATTCCTTCAGATAGCAGATGAGCTGTGACATAGCAGAAGGAGTTCTTATCTCTGGTAGGGGTATGAAGGCCTAAGGGAATTGACCATGGTTTCTCATATGAACTCCTGACATTTTTAACTCTTTACCACATAGAAATTCTGCTGAAGTAATCAATAACTTTAAAGACCTCCATAAATATTAAATTAGTCATTTTTAGAATATGGGTCTTGAATACCTACAAAAAGAGTAATTCAATTGTGGAAGAGACTGGGTAAATAAAATATTGAGTCCTAAAGTGTCTTTGAGTTGTTTTTAAAAATGGAAAAAGACTTTTTTTTAATACCCATACACAAAAATCAACTTAAAATAGAGTAAAGGCTTAAGCATAAGAACTGAAACTCTAAAATTCCTTGAAAAAAGCATAGGGGAAAACCCTTATGCTGTTGGTCCTGGAAATGATTTGTTGAATTTAACACCAAAAGCGTAGACAACAAAACCAAATATAGACAAGTACTCTATATCAAGCTAAGAGCTTCTACACAGCAAACAATCAACAGAGTGAAAAGGCTACCTGTGGAATGGTAGAAAATATTTGCTAACCATTTATCTGTTAAGGCATTAATATCCACAATATTTAAGAATCTCTTACTGCCCCATAGCAAAAAGGAAAAAAAAATAAAAAACAAAAAACCTACACAAATAAACAAAACCACAAGCAAATAACCTGATTAAAAATGGTCAAAGAACTTAGAGATTATTTCTCCAAAGCAGACATATAAGTAACTAAAACATATATGAAACAGTGCTCAATTTCATTATATCAGAGAAATGAAAAACAATACCATAAGGAGTTAATATCTCACATCTGTTATGATGCCTGTTATTTTAAAAAATGACAATTAGGATATGGAGGAGTTGAAACCCTTATTTTTTTATCAATTTTCAATTTTTAAATATAATTCACATAAAACATAAATATAATTATTGTCAAATTGGCTAACATACAGTGTATACAGTGTGCTCTTGACTTTTGGGCTAGATTCCCATGGTTCATTGCTTACATATAACACCCAGTGCTAAAAATGGAATTGGAACCCTTATATACTGTTGTTGGGAATATAAAACGGTGTGTGTACAGAAGAAAACAATATGGAGGTTCCTCAAAAAATTAAAAATAGAACTACCATATGGTTCAATAATTCCACTTCTGATTATATAAATTAAATACAATACAAAATGCATATGATAAACATAAAACAGTATTTAGGGGTATCTGTGTCACTCAGTTGAGCATCTGACTCTTGATTTTGGCTCAAGTCATGATCCCACAGTTCATGGATTCAAGCACCATGTCAGGCTCTGTGATGATGGCACAGAATCTGCTTGGGATTCTCTCTCTCCCTCTTTCTCTGCCCCTCCCTACTCATTCTCTCTCTCTCTCTCTCAAAATAAATTTAAAAACATAGAACAGTGTTTAGAAAGTAATTTATAGCATAGTATTGAATACTAATACTAAAAAGAGAAAGATCTAATATTAGTAACTTAAGCTTTGCCTTAAGAAAATAAATCAAGGAAAAGAAACAAATATAATTAATAGGAGAAGAAATAAGTGAAATTGAAAACATAGAAAACCAATGGAAACAAGAGCTGCTAGTTTGAGAAGATCAAGATATTGATAAACCTCCAAATTATACTGAAAAAGAGAGAAAATATCAATTATAAAAGGAATTAAAGAGAAGACATTATTACTATTCCTGTAGACATTGAAAGTATACTAAGGAAATACTAAGAACAAAAATGCCCATTAATTTCACACTTAGATGAAATGTACCAATCACTTAAAGACACAAACTAATAAAACTCAGTCAAGGAGAAATAATCTAAACATATGCATGTCTATTCAAGAAATTGAATTGGTAATTTGAAAGCTTCCATAAACAAGGTCTTCAGCCACAGTAACAAATTATAACGAACATTTAAAGTGGAAATGTTACCAGCTGATGCAATCTTGGCTGGGTAAGAGAGGAAGCCATAGTAGGGAGTGGGAGATGAAATAGAAGTAGAGATGGTGAGGAAAACCCGAGTGATTTAATAGAAGCTCTCTTATTCTTCCAACAGATTAAGATTGTTAGAATCTTTCAAAGTAGAGGGAACTTTTATCTATCCCTCAAATGTATCAAAACCATAGTACTACCTTTGCTGTGAGTATTTGCAGTGCTTTTCCCTCATATTCATAGGATTCATTTTCTTGTTTTATTTGGTCTCTGCTCAAATGTCACCCCCTCAGAGTTGTTCTTCCAGAAACCCTCAGTAGACTATGCAACATTTTGTTATCACTTAATTGGCTTTATTAGGATTCAGTCCACTTGTCGTTATCTTAGATATTATGTATTTATTACTATATTTTACTTGTTTATGCTGATAGTGTCATTTGCCTGTTTTGATCAAGAGTTTTCATGTTTGTTCATCATTATTCATGTTCATCTTTTTCATTCCCAATCTTTGAAAGGGTATAGGTAGACTTTGCAGATACTATATGACTGTATTTTGGTCAAAAGCGTATAGAAATGGCGGCGAGGCTCGCACAATCATTTTAGAAAGGCAAACTGTCTTTACAAATTTATCTGGTGAGTCAATATCTGATTTGGGATCTATGGGCCATTTTCAAAATGGGCAAACGTTGGGTAGCCCCAAGTGCTTTTCCCCATGTGACTCTAAGAATTTGTCAAAGGATGGGACTAACAACTGAGTACTAGTCGTATGTCTACCATTGTCCCATGTACGTTTTATGTGGTAACACTATTTTCAAAGTATACACACTCTTATTATTTTAACTCATGTGAAGAGAAGGATTCTGTAGGAATAAAAGAAGGATGATGCATGTTAACGACATCAAACTTCTGCACACATTTTTATATAACTTATTAGGAAGACATTAAGGTGTATATGTGTCGGAGGCCACGCCGGTTCCGACAGGTCCAGGGGTCCCTGAAGGATGGACGGTGTCGGAACCATCCCGACTAATGCAATGAAAACAACATAATTTAAAGAGATTACCTTCAGGTCCCTGTTCGGGCGTCACTATTTCAGAGGCTGCGCCGGCTCTGACAGGTCCAGGGGTCCCTGAAGGATGGACGGTGTCAGCGAAAGAGAATGAGAGATCCCCGAGATTCTTTCTGATCACTGGGCAGGCAACTCCGTCCTGTCGGTTTTGGTGTCTTTATTTATAGGCCAAAAGTTAACATGGCATCAGGAAATGGAATTTTTACAGTGGATAGCTCTTTGTGGTAAGATGTTNATGCATGTTTGAGTGTAAGTATGTGAGATGTGCTAAGTAAACTAAATAAACAACCGACCAAGTTGAAAGGAAAGATATTTTAGAGAACACACTAAAAAGGAGTAGGTTCTGCACTCAGAAACAATGCTGAGAAATAAGATGTCATTCAGCCCCAAGGATTTGCTAGTGCCAGAGCCTGTGGAGACAAGTGTTGAGACAGAAGCTGAAGGCACTATTTAAGAGATCATCCACACCAAAACTGGAGATCATTACTACTTTTTAGAAAAGAACCTGCTTTATGCGGCTCATGCTATTTTACTCTACGAGTACATTCCCCTATTCATCATTGTCTTTCAATGCTTGTATTCATTATTGTCTTTAAGTACCTGATACCATAAGTTTATCTATATTTCAAGAAATGCCATTATTTTCCAAGATTTCAACATTCGTATTTAGGTGTGGATGGTTTTTCATTATCTTGAACTCTCCATATCAAATGACTTCTCTTTTTATTCCATCTCAGCAAAATATAACCACATTCTAAAATTTACAAGAATTCAAATCTATTGCAATACTCATACCTTAATTCAAAAATGTCATGTCTTAACCTCAATGCATTATTATTTTCTTATTATTTATTCAGTCATCCACACCAGACCTATTCTCTATCCTAATAAGTTTTTATTCCTCTCTGTCCGAGAATGCTGAATGCTTTCTTTATCAGTCTGTCTGTGTGCCAATGACCCTTTAAATCTGTATCTCCAGCCAGGATTTTTATTTTCCATGTGCATCTTTAGTTGGATTTCTGGTAGAAACATAAAGTAAAGACATTTTGAACTAAACAACTGTCTTTTTCCTTTGACTTACTTTTCCTCCTGTGTTTTCATTCTCACCATTGACACCACTACCTAACCAGTTCTTGAAGCCAGAATTTAAAGTATGATCTTTGACTCCTCTGATCACTCATCCTCATATTCTATCCATTGCCAAACATTTTCTAATTCATCACTCAAATATTTCTCAGTCTTACTCTTTCCTGAGGGTGCATCCTATCATGGTTGGAATTCTCTAACAATATTTCAGATATTTTCTCTACACATCCTTGAGATGGTTCTGATCTATTCAATGTACTGAAAACAGTGTGATATTTTTGAAATGCATATTTAAGAAAATCTCTGATAAAACTTGGATAACTCAGATTATAATAGTAAAATTTTGGAAACAAACTAAACATTTAAATTTCCAGAGAGGACTTGGCCATAGGGGAGTGTGGGGAAGGGGATGCAAAGACTCAGATGCACCTGGGATCCAGGCCAACTCTGCCAATTGTACATTTACCTCAGGTACTTCTATCAAACTCTCTAAGGCTTCATTTTCCTTATTCTTAAAACAAAATACTGCACATCGTGCTACTAGTTGTGAGGATTAAGCCAAGGAACTTAAAAGCCAAAGTAACATAAACTCCTCAGTTACAGTAATTTCTATTATTGCTTTATAATAAGACACCTGTCAGGTTTGTGAAGTAGGGTAGATTCTCTGCTTTGCTCTGCAGCTGCACCCACCTAGGCTGTGCAAGAAAACTTGGTACTTTGATTGCCTGTGGTCTGCTCATAGCTCCTGACAGAGCTGATGGAGCTAGTAAAGTTATATCTGAACTGAGATATTGAAAAGGACGATAAGCTCTAGCTGAGTTTATTGCCTCTTGTTCTCACCATTTCCATTTTATAGAAAAAAAAAAGTGTCTTTCTAGGTAAGACTAAATTGGTAGGAACAAGCAAAGCCAAATAATTCTTGAGTAACATCCAATAAAATAAATGTCGGTTGTGTCACAAGACTTAACCAGATATATAGTAATGGTCCTAGAAAAATTCTTTAGATGAAGTTTAGTTAAAATATATTTGAAAATAGCATTAGCTAAAGAGAGGCTACAGCGGCCATGGCAATTATTCTTATAATACTCATGACAGGTTTCAAAAAATATTAGGTACTGAGCCAATACTAATGATATATTAATTTTCAATACAGTACAACATGCAAGAAGCCAGTAATGATTTTTCTTATATAAAAAATAACAACCAGTATTTAGTTTGTATATTCCATTGACTTGGCTAGGTCTTTTCCCCTTGTTTTTACAGGCTTTGTCACAAATATTGACTAGAAACAACATTTAATTAAAGGGGACTACACATGCTATTAGCAATTTCATGCCACTATATGACCATTCTTTATTAATTTAAATTAATAATTTTAAAAGTAAAAGGAAATCCTTAACATGGAAAACTGCTCAATTGGGATTATTATTCACTTGATTGTGTTTTAAATAGGCTGAATTTATATAAATTTATAGTAAGATAATGATTAGCAAATTTTTAAATTATTCTTAGACTTCAGGGACAAGTTTACAAAAGGAAAAAATGTATATGATCTCTGCGATGTTAAGTGAGTTTGTGTGTGTGTGTGTGTGTCTATGTATGGTTTACTTTCTTATAAAAATCACTTTACAAATGCTAGTGGGAAGTAATGGGAAGAACTTCAAATAGATTTGTAGCTCCCATAAGGACACATATTTGATGACATAATAAGGAATTTCACCATAATTCAAATCATTCCACTTAAAAAATCTTCATCAGTAATTCATTCATTCATTCGTTCAGAATATAGTAATAGGCAGTAATTTTAAGAAAGTAATTTTTCCTGGTGTTTAGCACACAGAAATTGATACATTGTTGTTCTTGTCCTTAAATATGATTGTTTGGGGAATGACAAAGTTATGGATAATTTATGGCCTTACAGGGTAATAGGTATTATCTCCTCATATATATAATGATGGTAATAATAGTGCATTCCCTTCAAGGGATAAAATGAGATCATATCAATAAAATTCTAGTACAGAGCATATTAATAGAAGACCCTTACTTATGGTTAATATGAAAAAATGAATGCAAATGAGTACAATGTCTCCATAAAGCTCTATGTGACTTGCACCTTTCTCCTTTATGGTTTGATCTCATCTCCTAACTCCCTCCTCTTTATTTATTCTGATGAAGTTATCCTGGTCTCCTTACTATTTCTTGAACATGAACATACAACCCTGCAAAAACAATAATGTGCCATTTTCACTGTCTAGATGATTTTCTTCTAGGTAGCTACCTGGCTTCTTCCACAGAGCCAGCTTTTTAGATCCTTGTTCAATTATCACTTCCTCATCCAGGCATTCCCAGACCACTTTATTATTAAATATCAAGTTTCTCCTTTCTAAAACCCATGGCAGTTTTTGTCTTGTTTTGTTGCTTTGTTTTTCCCGTGATACTTACTATTTTCTGAGATTTTGTATATATTATTTGTGTTGTCTGTTTCTCATACTGAAATAAACACTCAGCTATAGCAAGGGATGTTTGCTGCAGTATCACCAGCAATATTACCACCTAGTTCTCAATAAATACTTTTTAATGAATAAAAAGGAACAGAGGCAAATGAGATTGGAGAGCTAAGCGAGGGACCAAGCTTTCTTAGTCATAATGATATAATGCCAAATCTAACTTCATTTTAGAATCAGAAAGATTGTGATAAAAATATACATTTTCTGATTTTAAGTGGCTGTCCTTTAAGGCCTTGCCTATGGCTTACCTACATGCTCATATTATCTTACTAATTTGCGAAGAAATAAGGAAGCAGATATTTTATAAGCTTCTTATCAAGAAACACAATAATAAATCAAAAACATAGCTTCCAGGGACGTTACATGTAAGAGCTATATTTTATATTTAAAGATATTTATTTAAGATTAGTTGTTCAGAATTAGAATACATTTTTATCTGTTTCCTTTAACTTTTAAAAAAATACTGTAGAGATAAATTCAGTTTAGTAAAGGTCACCACCTAAAATTAAAGGGCACATTTTCATTAACATTTCAAGGTATGCTCTGATATGTTTAAAAAAACTAAAAAGACAGCTTAATGAAACCTTGCTCTTTTTTCCAAAGGCAAGTTTATTAAATGTACATTTAAAATTTCGTATTTATGTATCATACTCTGTAATTATAGTTATTTAAGAACTATTAGCAGCAGAAAATAACCACAGAATTTATAAACATATAAAATATTTACACAATGAAAATATTCAGCCATAAGGAGCTCTTTTCTCTATATGTTCATTATTGACAGGAGGATTGAAAGAGCTGAATAGTACCTATATGAGTAAAGTGAAACTTTAAGCAATTATATAATAACCTTTGTCATATTAGTTATTGCTATAATAAGCTTCTGGTTAAAACACATGTATATTTACCTGCCCCCTTCTCTGCCTCACTTTTTTTTTTTTTTAGAGACCATTATATTCACTGGTAAGAGAAGAACTTGTTCTAATTCCTTTTCTGCCACTACTAATTGTGCAAACCTGTGCATGTTATTAGAGTTGGTTTGATGGAAACATGAGTGCCTGAAAAATGTCTGAAAAATTTTAAGTGCTGAATAAATATTAGCTCTCCTCCCTTCTTCTAGCATTCTCTCCCACTCTTTTCCTCCTCTCAGATTGTTCATCTCCTTGACATCTCCCTTACAGATAGGAAAGCAATTCAGTCTTTAACGTTGATCATAACCTCATGGTATGGCTTGGTTTTAAATGAATATTTCTTGAGGAGTGATAGGGAAGAAATTTTGGTAATAATAGCTAATTGTTATTGAGTACATACTATTTGTCAGACACCGGTTTACATGTTTTCTTACATAAATTCTTTATTTTTTGTTTACTGCTTGAGTAGGTGAAATTATTTTGACATAGGATACATGAGGAAACTGATGCATAGTAAATATAATTATTTTTTCTCATGGTCATCTTTTAAGTGGCAGAGCCAGAATTTAAATGCATGAAATTCGGCTCTGAGATCTATGCTTTTGTGCACTGCATTTACGATATGGAAAAGGATGAATACCACCTGCTGTAGAACTTATATAATTTGAGAGCAGGAGATATTTTCAGTGTGTTTAAAAAAAGCCATCTGGATACACTTATTTAAGCACAAGACAGGCCATCATTGTTTATTCTGATAGTACTGTTATTTTCTTTACATGTCATCAAATTACCTTTGCTGGGATGTTCCATATAATGGCCCTGCATTATTATTTAGTTTTCATAGACACTGTGACTTCTCATACAAATCAAAAGATCTTCAAGGACAGTTTTGACACATGTTAGAGTAAATTTAAAACATTTTCCTTACATCTTATTTATTTCTCTTGGCAAAAATGATTTTGAATGGGGGTAGGGACTCTGTATGTTTATGTTGCACAGGAAAAAAATTGGTTTTAAGTTCCAAATTTTTTATAATATTCTCCATAGAAACTTGAAAGATGTTTTATACAGTATATGGGCTCAAACATATTTTGACACAAAAGTGGGAAAAAAATTTGGTAATTTGGTACAGAATCCTTTCTAAACTTTGTTCTGGATTGCTAGACTTTGAATAATGAAGCCAAGGCAGTAATTTTAATCTCTATGTGCACTCTTAGGCCCCTCTCTGCCACACTGTTACAAGCAGCAAACTCACGCTCTAATCAAGGAAATATGTTATTGTGTCCAAGGCAAACCCATTTACTTGCCCAATTTTACTTCTCATGCTCAGCCAAGTCCTAGAGGATAATAGTTCTGGGTTATAAGGAAGCATTCAGTTGCCACTGTTTCCTAAACCACACTTTCCAACATGTTGCTCATAATACATGATGCTCAACTGGATATCTCTGGATTCAGTTCCATCTTAAGTCATGAGGTTTAACAGCTCTTTAGATAAGAGACCTATTTATACATACTGAATATATATTCACGATGGAGGATTGACACCTAACTTATGAATATAATAGTTTAAATCCACATATCAGATAAACTGTGTGTATTTCTGAAAATCCCCTACACTCAGCAGAGAGTTGAGCTCTCGTAATTGAGAGAGGAACTAATAGGAGGTCAATCTTGGAGAAAAAAGGCACAGGCACAAGGGAAGAAGGACAAAGATTAGGGGAGATGATGGCACTTGTTGGGATGAGCACTGGGTGTTGTATATAAGCCAATTTGACAGTAAATTTTATTAAACAAAATAAGAGCATAGCAAAGGGCTTAGTGACCAGCAATGAACTGAAATGCAGAGAGACTGATTCCGTCTAGTGTTGTTCTTTGGGTAGTTTAAATTTTCCCTGGATTACTCAATATCTGCCTGCCTTGGGCCTGGAGGCAGTTCTTAGCATCCTGGTGGCCAAGTCTTGTGGAGGGCAAAGTAAATGGACTAAAAATAACATAAACTCATTTAATTTGGATTGGGATGACCTCCCTACTTATAGAAGGGGGAGATTTATATTTCAGAATAAGGTACCTTCAGTCTAGACTCACAACCCCCTCCATAAGAAATGAAGAGTTGGCAGGAAAATATCTTTGCAGCTTTAGAGATCTATATTTTATTTTTAGTTATGGAAATAACAATAAGTCCACTTTGCAATTGGAAATAAGACCAGGTGGGTGGCTTTTCTAAGGTTCTTTGTGCTCAGGATCTGCTCTACTTTCTGCTTATCCAGCAGTGGAAGTATGTGAAAATAGTCCTATCCTGCTGATATTTGTGACTATTTACAAGCCTATGTAGGCTAGGGGGAGGGCCCCAGACTAGAAAGAGTAGGAGAAAAGTAGGACTGCTAAAATGATAGGAGAAGTTAAAGGGACATAGACAAATATACAAAGGAGAATAGAGAAATCCTTGAAAAGGCCTAACTCCACAGGGCTAAAAACTTCTGTGTGAAACCCCTGAGCTAAGAAGATCACTTCTTAATATTCAGGCAAAGAGAGATGCTAGCTAGGCTCCGTATACTACTGTGCTATTATTCTCCCATTGCTCACCATCTGCCTTGACATGTGTGTCATCAACAGGCCAGTGAGATTCCTTCAGCAATGGCAACAGGAGGGCTAAATTCTGCAGGCTTCAGTAGTCATAAACTATCATATGTGGGTAGGGCTGTTCCTCTGATTGCTTTCCTCAGCTAGGTCACCTCCTTATTCGACCCTTCTAAGCCTTTGTATTGTCACTTATTTGTCACAGCTCATAACGATGATAATACATTTAAGTTCCCTTTTCAAGCTTATTCTTTAGTCTGCCAGAAGCATTCATTTGCTTTAGAAATAAATAAGATTTATAGCAGGAATACAAAGAGAATGAAGAAACAAACATATTCACCTTTTGATATCCAAAGTAATATTTCAAGACTTGAAAATCAAGCTTTTTGTCAGATATTCTTAGTCTTTCACCTTTCATTGACATAATCTTCCTTGTTGATTAGATCAGAAATTTAGAAAACTCAAGATGTGGTAATAACAACTCTGCATGTGAAACATGAAAGTGAAAATCCTTAGAGAAGAGCATAAAAACCTAATAGTTTTTAGCCCTGGAAGACTGTGGGAAAGGAAAAGTGTCAAACCAGTGGAATAAATGTGTGCTGATCTCCTGGAAGATGGCAGTGAGTTTAAAGGCTGAAGAAAAGCTTAGGGCAGAGAGATTTTAGCCTACTTTGTGTACAGAACCTTGGGAAGAGCTAGTTATGTGTGGCATCTTTAGGATGGGAGCTGAGAGAATAGCAGTTGTAGCAAACACAGACTGTGGCATCTAGATGTGTAATTCTGATTCAGTGATCCTGTTCTCCACAATCTATTTCGCAAATCTATCAATCGATCAGTCAGCCAATTAATCAGAAGGTTGTTTACATCCATGGAGGCCATGAAAATGTGCCTCTCCTAATTCTTCCCTTTGAGAGCATGACTGAACAATATCTCAGCTGCTGATACTCTGTATCCACCACTGACTTTTTACCTAGACCACACATTCACAGGCAGCTCCCAGATAATGACTAAGCATGGAAAGAGGCACTAAAGCAGGCCAATTCCTGTGAGATATCAGAAGTGTCCAACAGTCAACTTTAGTGTGAGGACTCCCCTTTGGCATTGCTTCTAAATTCTTAGAACTGCATTGTGATGTTAAGGCTCTTCCAAATAATCCCCACTTCCTTCTTCCTCTTCTTCACAAGGGCCAGATTTCCATGATAGTCTGAAGGGTCTCCTTGATGCCTTTCTTCCAAAGTGAAAGACAAAGTGAAAGATTCATGCAGCAGATCCAAGTTGTGATGAAAACAGCCCTGCCTCGTGGCCATAAAATCCCTGGTCAGTAATGCCACTCACCAGAGTTGCTCTCCACTGGCTTCCACCTATGACCATATGGGTATCTCATTACCAAGTAAAAGAGGAATAAAAGGCCTGAGCTTGGATTGTGAATGGTTTGGCTCTGTATGTGGGTGCCAACTGAAAATGAACTGTTAGTTGCATAATACCAGAGTTAAGAGTGACCTTAAAAGACAGTAATGAGGGAAAATTCCCCATGAATGGAGGTAGTGACCAGAGCAAATGATCATCCAGTTTGTATGGAAAGAGAAGTGGCCTGAGGAAAGAATACATACTATAAGCTAATGGTATGGTCAATTGAATTATCACACATGATAGATTGTCTAGGACAACAGCCTGTGAATAGAAATGGAGTGGACACAAAATATGGAGTATTATATCACACTTTAACACACACAAGAAAGCATTCACCATGGAAGAGACATTGGCTAACAGAATTTAAAATGTCTTGGTTACTTGGGATTAGGCAGCTTTGTTGTGGCCACAATGGAACTGGCAAAATGGCATATGAATAAATTGGTTATGGTTGCATTGATAGAGGCTATATATGAGCCCATAAACATTAATTACTACTTATAAAAGCTAATTAGCTTCTGAAGTTTCTGAAGATCTAATCTGTCAACAACAGAGACCAATGCAGCCATGCTGATACGACAGTATATTTCAATGGGACCAAATGGCCACTTGGCAACATTGGGACCTTTCTGTCTTGGAAGTGAATTTAAGCAGTTTTTCCTCATAGGAGTAAATACCTATTCTTGATATTGATTTGAGTTTTCTTCTTGTAGAACCCTAGTTGGCACCACTATGGTTTATGGAATACATCACCTACAGACCTGAAATCCTACATAAAATAGTATATGACCAGGGGACCATTGCATGTTGTAAAAGTCTCAAAATTGGCCCATAACTGTGATATCCATTGTTTATATCATAAACCACACAGTTTAGAAGTAGTTTGCCTCATAGACCACTGGGTCTTTCTAAAGGTACAACTGAAGCAACCAATTCAGAGGCAACACTCTCAAAGGGTGAGTTACCATCCTATAGTCCTATCCATTAAGTCAAAGATATCCTCCACCCCTACATAATGTTCTATCCTCAATAGGAAGAACACATCACTTTAAGACCGAAGGGTGGAAGCAAAAGCACTTCTAAAACTCCCAGTGGCCCACTATAAAATTTTGTCCTTCCTGTCCACATTTTCTGTGTTCTGAAGAGATGGAGATCCTGTGTCATACTCTTGCCGACAGTCTCAGAAAAGATCTCAAGAGAGCAAACTATAGACGTTAGCAGGGAGATTTTTATTCCTTGTATCCAGAGACCAGCAGGCAAGAAGAGTCAGTGTCTTGACAAACTAATTGTCCTGATCACTGGGATAAGGTTAGGCTTGTTTTTTTACTTATCCATATTCTTTCATGGATCAGGTAAAAAGAACAGTCTTATGGAATTAAACTCTTGCTTGGGTGCTTTTCCGTGTCCCTTTATAACTGAATAAGCACATGTAGCAACTGGCCTGAGAAAGGTATGATTGCCAAGGGCCTAGAATTAATGAGTCATCTCTGGACTCACAGTGTGAGTCAGTTTCTGCTCTAAAGCCATTGGCACTTGTTTTTAGGCTATCTGCATACCATCAAGCCTCTACTGACAGAAGGACCAGTTCCATGGCTCTGCCTCTTCACTGCTGGCAAAATAACAAGAGATTTCAAGTGCCCTGTGACAGGACAGTAAATGTGATGATGCAGATACTTCACTTCCCATTTAACTCCTTTTCCTAATCTGGAAAATTGAAGGTGTAATAGGTCTCCTCACTCAAGATAACCTGATAAGAGAGCCACTTGAATGGCTTTCTTACCCAAAAGAAAGGATTCTGGATCTACCCTTAGTTTACTTTTCCTTTTGGTAAATCAAAATGAGGTGACTCAAGGTCATGTAGTGGAGGTAATAAAAGGCTAATTTTTTTCTTAAGCAACTGCTCAGCTTTTCAGTTATTCCAGTAGAGGGAGATCAGTCTCTATGGAGGAAACTGGTCCTTTAATGAGTCAACTGCAATATGCAAATACACCAAACAAATGTACCTCAGTCTTTTGACATAAGCAGTCTTGTATCTCCCCTCCTAATAGTGGAGGTACCAAGGGTATTCTCTGAATCCTGCCTTGTAGGAGAACAAGGAAAAATCATGGTGCCATTTGGGCTGCTTATTTCAATCCTACCATTCAGATTCTATCCATTGACTGACTCCTGTTCATTAGCATGTACAACTCAGGGATGCACTTATTATATTCCCAGGCCCCTATCACTCAAAACTTGAAAAAAAGAAATAGCTGATTATTCCTGGGGAGTTTTCTCATCCCTGAACCTGGCCCCTAGCTTGTCAAAAGGTGTTTCTAGCATGGAATGACATGATCTTTTATTGAAGGCTGGAGGGCAGCTTATGCAGGCAAGGAATGTTATTACCAGGTGCATGGTGTCTGTGAGAGATGAAGCAAGGGGTTAGTCAGCAGGAAGGCATTGCCAGAAGCCCAAGAACTCTGTTTATGTAAAGAGAAGAGCCTAAGAGATACACTGGCCAGGGAATGCAGCAGAGAATTCTATCAAGATGCTCTTGATAGAAGGGGTGTTAGCCAAGTGTCCTTAGTGCCCATAAATGGGCCAGGTTAGGTACAACCCAATGGAGATAGCACCTTGTGTGAGATCAGGGCATATTGCTTCCCATAGCCAAGAGGACTACACTCTTTTCTCAAACCAAACAGCGAAATGGAGAGCAGCAGATGAATAGTCTTGGTGGGTGCCTGGATGTCTCCAACTCTTGATTTTTCTCAGGTCATGATCTTGTGGTTGGTGGGATTCAGCCCTGCCATCAGTCTCTGTCCTAATAGTGCTGAGCCTGCTTGGGATTCTCTCTCTCACTGCCCTCTCCTGCTTGCTCTCCCTCTCTATCAAAATAAATAAATATATATTTAAAAAGATGAATATTCTTAGAACTAAAATTGGCATTAAATTAGTTGTTTGTCTTCATTCACCTACCTAACCCAGCAGCCTCTTATTCTGGGGGTTAGGGTTTTCATTGAAGTTGATTATTATAATCAGAAAATGATGAATTGTATTTTCTTTTATTGCAATAAAGTGAATTAATTTATAATCTTTTTTTTATTCGTAGATTCCAGATAGTAAAATCTTAGCTTATAACATATGCATGATCTGCATGTATTTCTGTGACAGTGTCTTACCCTATTTTCATTGATTACTACACATTTCAGATTCTCAACTTTTTTTCAAGATTTCTTTAAATCTTGGCTACCCTATGATATCTGTTTTCCTCCAAATATCCTGTATAAGCTTTTATTACTGCCTAATAGAGTGTCTGCTTTGCTTATGTGAGTTTTTTCAGTGTCCTGTTGATGTAATGATCATATAATATACAGTGATAATACTTATAGCCCAAATGTTTGGGTTTCAGTTATGATGCCTGCATCTGAAAGTTGTGACTTTGGACACTTTTCCAGAAAGTTTCCTGAAAAGTGGAAATTATTTCTTACGTATTGAATTGTTGTAAAGATAAAAATTGAACAAGATAAACCATAGGCAAACCCATTGTAAAGTGGAAAATGCTATGTAAATACAATTAATTGTTATTATTAAATATCCTCCTCCAGTCTTTTTAAGCTTTGGGTACTCAATTTATGTGTCAGTGCCCAACTGTTTCACATCATTTCTGAAGATTGCACTTTTCCTCTAGACTTACTAGAAACACATGGAGAGCTTCAAAAGTACATAGCAATGTCTTGTCTCCAACAATCAGTCTTTTGAGAAACTTGGGTGGTGAGCCTGAACATCAGTATATTGTAAATATGCCTGATGCCCATAATGTACAGACAGGGTTGACCCTCAAGTGTCTGTCTCTATCCTTTCAGCATCTGGTAACTCATTAGAAATCCAAGTTCTTAATGGTAAAGGGCTAACTGAGGATGATGGAGGGAGGTGGGTGTGGGATGGGCCAGATGAATGATGGGCACTTGTTATAATGAGGACTGGATGCTGTGTGTAAGTGATGAGTCACTGAATTTTACTCCTGAAACCAATAACTGCACTGTATTTTAACTAACTATAATTTAAATGCAAATTGGAAAAGAAAAAAAAAAAAAGAAAGAAAGAAATCCAAAGTTCTTCATCCTTAACCCAAATGTTAGGATTAGAAACTCAGCTGAGGGTGGAAGTGGGGTAGATTAACGTCAGGTGATTCTGATGTATATTAAGGTTTAAAAACCACTAATTTTTAGTATGGTCATTTAGTTTTGGTTAATATTTTTATCTTCTACACTTTTAACAGTGGCTGAAGTATTAGAGAAAAATGTTAATCAAAAGTTGGGTTATGGGGTGCCTGGGTGGCTCATCAGTTGAGCAACTGACTCTTGATCTCAGCTCAAGGTTTCTTCCCAGGCTCATGAGTTTAATCCCCATGTTGGGGTCCATGCTGAGCGTGAAGACTACTTAAAAAAACAGTGCTTTTGGATTTTTTTTCCTCTGCAATATATGGTCATATGGTCATCTGTCTTTTCTTAACTTTCTTGTGGTCATAGTATCATTATATAGGTAACTTTTACTATTTTTTACTGTTCCTGAAAATTTTCTGGGACTAAAGATTATTTGTGTATAAAAAGGTAGGTAAATATTAATAATAACATTTAACAAAACAGGAAAAATTCCTCTATATTTGGGAAGTCCTTACCAGAATATCTCAGAGACTATATTCACATATACTTTTACCTTGTTAATAGGCCCTCAAACATTTCAGAACACCTATCCCGTATGTCAATCAAGAGATGAAATGATACCCCTTAAAATGATTCAAACTATTGACTTATAGTTACTGATTGATAAATCTGCTTATATACTTAAGACCATGGAATGTTTTTTCTAGAGAGCCAAGCAGGCTTCAGTGAGTTATTTTAAATACTATATTTAAAATTCCAGAGGTAAAGAATGTATGGTTCAATGTTATTATTTTAACTCAGAATTTAACATCAAATATACATATATACATTTTATAGAGTGAGGCCTAATTAAGAGAATTTTTTAGATGATGTAAAAATATTAATATTCTATGAGTCTTTGATTATATGAATCAAAGTTCTGTTATTTGTGCTAGGAAACCAGGAAAAAAAAGTTACAGCAAAAATCTGCTCACCAATGTTATGATTAGGGCTGACATTGGTATCTGAGTATCATAAAATTGTAATTTATGTTTTTGTATTTTATATTCATTGTTAACAATGAAGACTGATATTTGCATATGACTATGCCTAAAATGTTGATACTTAAATGTTTTCATCAACATCTAAAAGTCTCTATGTGCTTGTTTTACACTTTTCCCATTCAATTAAATAACTGTAAATTAGACTTTAGGCCAAGCTGTTATCCAGTAACAGAATTTGTAGGCTTTCACGGTTTAAGGAAAACTGACTATTGTTCAGACCACTGACACTAAAATATAGAGCACAGTAGACCCCCTTTATCTACTGGGGATATGTTCTAAGACCCGCAGTGGATGTCTGAAACCACGAATAGTACCAAATCCTATATGTTCTGTGTTTTTTCCTGTACAGGCATACCTATGATAAAGTTTAGATTATATATTAGTAAGAGATTAACAACAATAACCAACAACAAAATGAAACAGTTATAGCAACGTACTGCAATAAAAGTTACGGTAATGTGATCTGTGTTAGTTGCACAGATGCTGATGCAGTTTGACCCTGTTACCAATTATCAAGTTCTAAGGACAAACCCATTATTTAATGACAGACATTTTTTTAGCACTCATTGAGTGCCAATCATCATACTAGCTACTAGAAAGACAGAGATAAATAAAGCTAAAAGTTTTTCTAACTAAGGAATTTATAACCTAGTAGAAGAAGCAAACCACAGAAAACATAAAATTTCCACATAGTAGAAATGAGGTGGTTATATTGTAATGGTATGTTCATGAAGGGAACTCAGTCATTCTCAGAGGTCCAAGGAAAGAATTATAGAAGAGATGTTTGATTTGATTCTTTGAAAATAAATAAGATTATGTTTTCTTGTTTGTTAAAGAAATAGAGTGAGGAAATTCTTATTTTTCAGGGCACTAGTAAAAAGTCACAGAAACATGAAGGAGAATATTGTATGTGGGGAATTCTGAACTGTTCTATATCACTTGCACTAATATAGGTAAGTGAGGGCAAAGAGATAGTTGGGGTCAGGTCAAGAAGCTTGTGTCTTGGTAAGTGATATGAGTATTATCATTTGAAATATGATATCATGAACCATTGAATCTTCTGCTTTTCCCTGAAATAACCTCACATTTCTTAAAATTGTATAGGGTTCTAGAGAGGATTACGATTTTCAAAAGACTTGTAAAATTTTGCTTTGTTTCCATTACCCTTGAAAATGAAAAACAAAATACTTTATGAGTTCTTATTTAGTAATTTTTGAAATTATTCATAGGAAAATTTTGTTGGCTGTTATCTGAGTCCCATTTCTATCACTTACTCATCCAGCTCTAAAACCAGTTCTTTGAACTTTTCCCTCAAGTTTATTTCCAAATATTGGCTAAAAAGGGATTCAAAATACAAATGCATAAGTTTTGCATTAGGTCAGATTACTTTCATTAATTGAGGTAGTATTTTCCACTGAAGAAAGGTGGAGGAAATTATTTCAAGGGAGAAACCAACTCAGAAATGTAAAAGGAAGTAATGGCAAGAAAGGATTGTATTTATATCTGGTGCTTTCCTTCAAGGAAAAAAGGGGGGAGATATCAATGCACACAGTCCACTTTTGTAATCTCTCCCCAGAATACCCCATGACAGTTTGGTATGTTCTATTGCAGGGAATTAGATCTTTTCATTTTTGATTATTTAGCTTTCAATTTATCTATTCACATATATATTATATAGAAAAAAGTGATTGTGTCATCTACATAACTGTTTGAATTTATAGTCTGAAAGCAAATAAGTTAAATAGTAGTTTCCTTAACTCTTATCTGTTGTATTATTTTTCATTATCTGAAATTTGACTAAATAATGTTTCTTCTTCCAAAGTGGCTGTCACTGATAGCTTTCTTAACCTGAGTCTTAGAAAGAATGTGACAAAGCTCTATCTCTTTCTGTCTTTAAAATTTTATTTCTTTCTGTTTTTATCAGTCACTATGAAATAATAAATATTAAAAATGGCAGGCAATATATTTTAAGTGCTACTCTTAAAGCATTGTTTTCCTATAAGTAAACAAGTCAGTCTCTCCAGAGCTTAAATAGGAATAAAAATTTGATACAGTTTCTTCCCCCATCAAGCAGCTGTGGCAAGAAGCCATTAGGGAGTTGTTAGATTTGCTGAAGTTTTCCATTATGCCAGGTATTAAATTAACTGTTGTACGTGTTCTGGAGTAAAGGGAAGGTTGTAATCTTATGAGGATGCTTAACATGCTGACATTTTCATTGCTCTGAATATAAGTAGACGTAATTACTGACTCTTTCAATAGGTTTTTTTTTTACATGATATGTTGACCAGCAGCAATGAGTGTGCTTGTGAAGAGATTAAACATCCCCAAATAATGTCTTTTTTAATGAAGAGGATCTTAGTGAAATCATAAAATGCCTTTAATTATTTTGTACCAGTAAATTAGTGTTAGGGTATGGCTATGAAAGCTACATGGTTCAAAATAGACACTGTATTGGAATGAATGTTACTGGAGTAAACGAGACCAAACTGAGTGTTAGCCATCGTTCACATCTACTATGATATGTTCATATTGCACAGAGCTCGCTGACTGATAATGAGATTTACTAGTTGAAATCCTTAGTGTGTTCTTCCCTTAATAGTTTTCCTGCTTTTACTCTTATTTCTAAGCCCCCATTTGTCTAATTTTCTATGTACTGGGATCAAATGACTACAATGTAGTAGATATTTAATAATTTATAGATTGCATTATGAATAGTTGCATCATACTTCCTACAGAGGATATTTTTTTTTGCTTCTCCGCAACCCCACCCCCACCCCAAGTCTTTTTTTTTTTTCCAGAATTTCAAATCTTGTTCTTGAAATCCAGCACAATATGATACAGCTGCTTTCTACCTTTCTGGATCTCTGAATGACTCTCTTCCTGGATTTGTCTGTACATAATGCTCTACTTTGGCTCTTTTCCATTTTCATATACTTTATAATAGAAAGCTCTGCAATTCTCAAGACAAATCAGGAACAATATGTCATGTTTCACTTCAAAAGTTACTTCTGTAATGAACTGGTTTATAAATTCACTAAATGTTTTGGAATAAATTATATTCTCAAGTTGTAAGGATTGTGATTTTTGCTTGAATATTCAAATATCTACATTAGTTTAAATGTAACTCTGGGACTTTGCTTTTCAGAATCATTCATTGATTCATTCACTCATACTAAAGTGACTAAGAGAACCTAATATTTGTTGAGCTCTAGTTTGGTCATTTAGGATATGATTGTATAAATTTCTAAACTATAAACTAAAATATGAGTATAAAATATATTTTGTGCATTATTTATGGAATATTATATAATTTATAAGTTAAATATCAAAAGATATATACCCAGTAGTCCTTATGTTTTAAAAGGAGATGCCAGTGAAAAATATAATTAATTATGTGCTATTTTACAGGCTTTAAATTCTATAAATAATATGGTACACAATGGAGACTGGTTATTGTGTAGCAGAAATACCAGGTGGAGCAGAAGGCCTGGTGTGTTTACATGCTTCAGATTCAGCAAGGGAGCTATGTGGCTGGAGTGGAGTGAGGGAGCACTAGTTGTAGGAAATCAAGTAGAGTGGAAACAAGGTGAGGGTGTTGCCTGTAATGTAGAACAGTGTAAGCAACTATAAAGATGGTTCTAGGAGCTATGGAACTTCAAGTGAGGTGGGGAGCTATTATAAGGTACTAAGCATAAATTTGCCCTCTCTTACTTGGGCTTTAAATGGATTACTCTGGCTGTAAGTTTTGGGAATAGTTTGTGGGATGAAAGATAGAAGCAGGGAGACTTGTTCTGACAATTCCAGGTATGGAATGATACTGGAGATAATGGTGAGATGAAGGCTGTAGCAGTAGATGAAAAAAAGTGGTCAGACTCTAGATGCATTTTGAAAACAAAGCCAAAATTATTCTGTGATTGATTGAATGTGAGATGAAAGAGAAAGACCAAAGATATCCATCTAGAGTTTTGTCCAATTACCTGGGTCTCACCTGACATTGAAGACAAGAATGAAACAATGATAGAAAATACCATTGATCTGCAAGGCAGTGAAAGATAATTTAATTGTTTTCACAAAGCTTCACATCCAATGGGAGGAAAAGAAACACTTAAGGAGTAATAATGAATTCTATATCTAAGCACCAAATGAAACATATATGTTTTATTCATTTTTCTAATATGCAATACTAAAAATTATGTGCTGAAATACACACAGTAATGGTGAAGTTGCCAAAGCATAAAAGTTGGTCACTAGGATGCATCTACATAGATACTTAGTTCAATACATACTTCCATTATGGCCCTTCACAGAATAATTATGAGAATATAACACATTGGAAACATATCAATATACTTATCAATGTTGAGGGATTTTCCTACACAATGTTTAATAGTCTCTAATATAGAACTTGTGATATCTCTAGTACATATTTATCAAAAGTATTCTTTCTAAATGCCATGAAACACAAGGTTGGCATTATTTTCCCAATCATTCTGTATTATACCTTTGACGATGTTCACTATTCTGATTATAGCTGTAGATACTCTTAGTTTTATTGTTCCTAAGTGCAGCTTTGGAGATTTACATTCTAAAGCCTGAGGGAATGCATTTCTCTTACAGAATACATCTATATCCATATTTAAAGGGTACCTTGATCAGCACAACTAATCATGTACCTAACATTCTTGAAAAACCATCCATAACACTGTTGTGTATTTGTTGTTTGTTTCTTTTTATTTTGTTTTTTAAACAGTATTTTAATGTTTATTTATTTTTGAGAGAGAGACAGAGCACAAGAGGGAGAGGAGCACAGACAGAGGGAGACACAGAATGGAAATAGGCTCCAGGCTCTGAGCTGTCAGCACAGAGCCCGGTGCTGGGCTTGAACCTATGAACTGAACTGCGAGATCATGACCTGACCCAAAGTCTGATGCTTAACTGACTGAGCCACCCAGGTGCCCCTGTTTGTTTCTTTTTAAATTAGAGTAGAAAATAGTATGGCTGGTATGATATTGTGAGTTATAGTAAGAAATTTATCTCTTTGGTCTCCAACCCCATTCCTGACATATAGCCCCTAAAACCTTTGGAATCTCATTAGTGATTAGAGCAGTAAAATCTTTTGTTATCTTAATGAGGTATCTTTTGACAAACACCTAAGGATTGGAGATGTTTGCTAGGAGAACCAACCATGTGATTCCAGGGTTGCGTGTTTCAGTCCCACTCCTCATTTCTGAAGAGAGGAGAAATGCTAGAGGTTGAATCAATCACCAGTGGTTTGCCGGGATTTTTTGAGGACATTGTCTAATTTTGTCCCCAACTTTATTCCAGATATCTGTATTAACAGTTCCTTCCTCAGGGAACCAGGGGCACAGTTTTTGAACAAAACGTAAAAATTGAGCAATTTGTTGAGAGGATACCTTTACCCCTTTTTTTGTAAGCAGATTCTGTATCACATCTATAAAGAGTCTCCTTTCCTTAGACTCTTTATGGCCCATAACTTCTCAAAAACAGTTCTTTGATTATCCACCAACTAACCCTACGTACTTATGCAGGGAGGTCCGCGGCACCCTACGGTAGAATCCTAACCATCCCAACTAATGCAATGAAAACAACATAGTTTGAAGAGATTACCTTCAGGTCCCTGTTTGGACGCCACTTGTCAGAGGCCGGATCCGGCAGGTCCAGGGGTCCCTGAAGGATGGACGGTGTCGGCAAGAGAGAGAGAGGGAGAGAGCCCCGAGATTCTTTCTGATCACCAGGCAGGCATCTCTGTCCTGTCGATTTCGGTGTCTTTATTTAAAAGCTCAGCAACAACATGAAGTCAGAGAAAATAATTTCTTACAATGGGAGGCCTTTTGTGATATCAATTGCAGAATTATTCCGACTAAGGAAATAACAGAATGTTCTTAGTGAAAAACAGGATAACATATAAGTTAAATTGCATTATAGATAAGCTAGGAGTCATTCTGTCTGGCTCTCAAGAGGATGAATGTTTCTGAATTGGTTTGTGGAAACTGTCATGGGGGCCCTAAATGTGTCAGTCTTTGCACCTGGGTTTATGTTTTAGCTACTCTTATCTATCCTCATCCCAGCTACCAGTGTAAGGGAGGGTGTTTGTGGAATGTAGACCTTGAGGAAGGGACTGCTATGCTTCACCAATTAGCAAAGATATATGTAGTAACTATGTTCTGCCCTTAACCCCAAAATAGGCTCTTTGTCTCGGGGCCAGGCTCAATTGTAACTCTTGTGTTCTTAACCCCTTTTATTATCTAAGTCTTGGGTCTGCAAGGCCCATAGGAAGAGCCTTTTGACAATCACCCACAGAGCTTTCATCTAAAATCTCTTTTGTAAAGGCAGGAATATGCTTTTCCTTATGAGGTATCTATGTTCAGAATATTGGTCTGATATGGAATATTGTGAGGCTGGTCAATACCAGCAGGCTCATTTCCAACATGAGCCAGTAGTAGCAGAAAGAGATACCAGTTTTCGTTTCTCATGGCAGGAGCTGTGCAAACACTGCCATTTTCTTGCTGTGATTGCCATCCAGAGAGGCCGGGATGGCTCCCGGCAGTGGTTAATGAGTTAATCAATCATGCCTATGTAATGAAGCTTCCATGAAAACCAAAAGGAGGGGGTCCAGAGAACTTCCAGTTTAGAAAACCAGAATGCTTCCACAGGTCCTATACTCTATGAGGACAGAAGCTCCTTTGTTTAAAACCTAACCACATATAACCATTCATCTGGCATTTCACTTGTATCATTTAATATCCTTTGTAATAAATGGGTAATATACTGAGTAAATGGGTTTTCTAATTTCTCTGATCAGCTCTAGTAAATTAATCAAACTCATATAGGGGGTTGTTGGAACTTCTAATTCATAGCCAGTTGGTTGGGACGCATGGGTGGCTCAGTTGCTTAGGCATTTGACTCTTGATTTTGGCTCAGCTTATGAGCTCACAGTTCTGGTGTTCAACGCCTGTGTTGGGCTCTGTGCTGAAAGCTGGAGCCTACTTGAGATTCTTTATCCCTCTCTCTGCCTCTCCCCTGCTCTCATGTGTTCTCTTGGTCTCTCTCTCTCTCTCAAAATAAATATAAACATAATAAAATAAGATAAAATAAAAAAACAATTCATAGCTAGTTGGTCAATAGGTCAGGTAAAAACCTAAACTACCATTGGCATCCTTTGTTGGGAATGGTCCAACTCTATTTGTAGGTGAATGATCAAAAACACTTGTAACAATCTGGACCCTCCTTTCTCATCTTCCAGTTGATCATCTGGCTCATTTCCTATCTCCATTATTTAAACATTGACTCATTTGACCCTCTGGAATCACATATTACTTATTTATTTATTTTCTTAAACTGTACTTTTCAAAATGACATTGACTTGACTGATGCTCCCCTTTCCCCCACTCCTGGGCTAAAACTCTGTATATCAGCATGAATCAAGTGTCCAGCTACTTAGGTAGTTCCTTTCTGATGGTAGAGAGTAAAGGTTGGGTAAAGTGGGAATGGAAATTTAAAATTTTTAAATTATCTTCCAAGCTAGTGATTTCTAGACTTTGGGGTTTTAGAGAGCAATAAATTAGTCTTTGGTGGATTGATATGAAGTTAACATTTATCAATGAAGACTATTAAAGTGGAACAGTTACCAATTAATATAATTAAATTTTTAAAAAAAGAAAATTTAAAGTACCAAAGAAAAAGATATTCTCATTCATTTATTCATTTCACAAATATTTTGGCGGGACTTATTAAGTCTAGATATTAAGAATATTTTTAAATCCTTAGGATATATGTGCCAGTCTAGACCAATCCTATAAATTGAATCAATGCAGCTCCATGAAATATTAA
The DNA here is from genome assembly GCF_008692635.1 of Crocuta crocuta. Classification (NCBI taxonomy): domain Eukaryota; kingdom Metazoa; phylum Chordata; class Mammalia; order Carnivora; family Hyaenidae; genus Crocuta; species Crocuta crocuta. The sequence goes on from NW_027527437.1 coordinate 2,626,178, forward strand.
TTTTTTTCTTTCTGTCTTTCTTATTTGGTAAAAACATTGACATGGAATAAACTTTATAGATTGGTCTCTGTGATTCTTTTTTAATCAATTTGTTGAACTGAGTTATTTTAAATGTCAGTAAATGACACTTTTAAGAGTGTCATTAAATACTTACATTTAAATTGCTTTATTATGTGAAAAGTAGATCAGATCATTGGGATTCCCATCAGCAATCAAAATTGTTTTATAGACAGCTTTCCATCTAATTGTCATTGTTGTCCTGTTCTTCCAAAGTTGGACACAAGAGCTGAAGTTAGGAAAGAGAAGAAATGTAAATAAAAATAGGAAAAGTCTACTTCCTGGAAGAAAGACTTCCAGGTCTTCCTTCCAGAGAGACTCTTTGGAGTATTCCTAAGGGAATATATAATACATATATAATGAAGAAGAGTTTGTGTGTGCTCTGATTAAAATAAACTAATAAAACAAATGATCCAATATACCAAGCATACATTTGAGGATATTAAAATTAGTATATCTTTAATTTAGGCCTAAATAATAAATTATTCTAGTGTATTTAGAAGTATATTTAATTTGGAAAAAAAAGAACAAAATTCACTTTTTACTTACATTGTTTAAAATAAATCTATTTTGTAACAGAAGAGCATCTGCAGTAAAATAGTTCCAGGGAAAGCACTGAATATAGATATCACAATGAAAGCCTAAAAATAGATTTAATATTCTTCCTTTAAAAGAAAAATAAAGCTAATTTATTCTTGCACTTTCCTGTTTAGAGACACTACATCATAGCAGCTTATTTATAGCCTCTCATAACATTTTAAGAAGACTTAAGATCTCATTGTCAAAGAAAAACAACTAGCATTTATTAAGGGCTCTCTATGTTCAAAGAGCACAGTGTTAAATCTTATGGAAGAGATAAAAACGAATAAGATGTAAGCCCTTCTCTCAGGGAGTTCACAATGTGATGTGGTAGAAAAATTAAAAGAAAAAAAATTACAAGAGAGGGCAGTGGATGCCAGAGTGTCACACACTCTGTGAGAAGACAAACTGAGAATACTGTGTTTTCCTGTGGAAGTAGCAGATGCCTAAATAGAGTAGGTGAATTTTGTGTTGTATTTTGACAGAGCAGGAATTCAGTATGGTAAATGGAGCTGCTATTACAGTGAAAAATCTAGAAAGAGAGAACCACAAGTTTCTCTGAAGGAGTAGTGGAGAAAGATTTAATGTGAGTGGTTTATGAGCTATGGATTGAAGATTTAAGAGTCATGTCAGAGAGTTGGTCTTTGAAGCCATCCTGTGATTTAAATAGTCGAAAGTGACTGCATGAGTCAAGGAAAGAGAGCTGAATATAATGCCTGGAGGACTGCCTTTTCTTCATTTTTCTTCTTCTTCTTCTCCTCCTTCTTCTCCTCCTCCTCCTCCTCCTCCTCCTTCTTCTTCCTCTTCCTCCTCCTCTTCCTCTTCTTCCTCCTCCTCCCCCTCCCCCTCCTTTTCCTTCCCCTTCTTCTTTTAGCCTGAGGAGAAAGAAGAGTCGATACAGTGTGCTTACAAATACAGTGTGCTTACAAAGAATGGTTGGATATATAGGAGGAGTGCATTATTATGCAAAACAAATGGAAAAGGGTTTCAAGAATAACAATGTGAAAGAAAACAAAATAAATATGCAGAGTGCAGTCAGGGGAGTTGAGTGCTTCAGAGGAGCTAATAGGATAAGGACAGAATAGGTTAGGGGAATTGGAAACAAAGGTGGATACTGAAGGTCTTGGAGAAAATACTGCCTGATTATTGTATAGACAGATATCAGACTTTAGGCATTCACGTGTGAATGTATATAGAAGCAAAAAGACTGCGAATTATAGACTAATTCCCATTTGGTTATTTTATAAGATTTTCTGTTCTCCTACAAGAGAGTTAGTTTAGATAATAGGAAAGGTTTTCAAATTTCCTCTTTAATTCAATACATTCTTACTTCTCTGCCTAGGGTTTTACTCTCCCTTGTGTCATTTCAGATTATATATTATATGTGCTGCCTATTACCAGAGAAGGCCAGTCATTCAGACAATGACAAATGCTGACGTCTGATCTGTAGACCATTTTATTGCATTGCTTCTCTCCACATGCACAGCTGACCGTAAGCCCAACTATTCCTTAACTGGGAACAAATGGATGGAGGCCAATCCAGCTACATTTCCTTTCCTCATCAGTTCTTTTCTCACATATGCCTTGATCCTGTAAACTCTTGGCCTTTAAATGATCAATTTAAGTAAAGTGTTTTTCTAAAAATCAAAATTTGACATATGCTGTCTGATATTGCAAACCGTCTCTGAGATCCTGGGATAAACACAAGATACCATTTTTTTAATGTCTTATGAACACATTAAACTACACTTACCAAGGTTAAAAAAATCTCAGGGTGATTTGGGCATTTTTCATTTATTTTCTGGGTAATATAAATGCCAAATTTTAGAATAAATTTATTCTGATAGCCTGGGAAAAAAAAGGAAATTTCATTTCTTGTTTATTATAATTGATTGGCAGCAAAGAGGGTATTATGTCATTAAAACAATTCTAAATAGTTGACAGTTATCATTATAACAGCTATTTGAAAGAACAGCCAGGATGATGATGCCCTTGAGGTCTAAAAGTCAAAATGTCAGACAGTAAAGAGGCTAGTGAATATTAATTACTTCAGTTCAGAGAACAGAGAGGAAGAATAATTAATAGCAGATACCTTTTCCAAATTTAAGGTACCTATGTCAGCTTTTTATTAAGCTGCAGATGTTAAAAACTAAAAATAGAGAGAATCCCACATTTTCTTATTCGATCCCTCTCTTCCTTTCCTCTCTGTGGCATTGCTATCTTGCCTTGAAAACTATCTTTTCTGTAATATGATGCTATCCCAGCCTGCCTACCTATGCTGTAATTTCTCAGTCTCTTTAAAGTGCTTTTTCTTTGAATTCATCCTGTAACTGTGAACATTTGCCCAAGTTCCGTCTGTCTTCTATCTTCTAAATTTCCAATGAGTCAAAAGAGACAGCTAGCTAAGAGTACAGATGCTAAAGCCAGACCACCTGGCTATTCCGAACCTGCCACTTATTAGCTGTGCGTACTTGAATAAATTACTTACACTCTCAGGATTTTCAATTCTTCATTCTCTTCCCACTGTATCTCTGTTTTTATGAATCTGACTTAGAGCGTATCCACTGCATCATTAATAAAAGTGATAAAAATCAAAATAAGCAAGGGATACCTTCTACAATTGAGTGTTTTATTGGGTAGCCTTTTATTTTTCTTTGTGTGTCTTCCTTAGAAATCTCATCCTCTGTTGTGTTACTATTATTCTTACATATCTTGTCGTATCTTTTCCTGAGTAATTACCTTTTATACTTTCCAGATCCCCTGGAGCATGCCTCAGTGACCAAGCCTTGTTAAGTCCTCCTTCATAGTATCTCATACATAATCTTTCTGTCACTTTGAATATAAATATTAAATATCTACCGAGTGCTGTGGACTTTCTGGTCATTGAGACAGCAATGGTGAGGTACATCAAGTAGATTTGTTTGAGTTTATGCTCTGGCAATGAAGATGCCCATTTACATGTGGGAAACACCATAATAGAAAAAGTACAGGATGATAAAGAAGGACAAATAGGAAAATTTATTCTGGGAAATTTGGTGTGGTGGTTAGTTTTATATCAACTTGACTGGGTTATGATATTCAGATATTAGGCCAAATACTATTCTAGATGCTTCTGTGAAGGCTTTTTTGGGTATGTGATTAGTATTTATATAAATAGACATTGAGTAAAGCATAGTCCTCTCCATATTGGGTGGGCCTCACATAATCAGTTGAAGGCCTTAAGAAAAAGATAGACTTCCGTACAGAAGAGAGAACTGTACCATCAGGCTGCCTATGGACCTGAACTGCAGTTCTTCTCTGGGTGAATTCTGCTGGACTACCCTGTAAATTTTGGACTCATACCTACACAATTAATGTCATAATTGAAATCTATCTTTCTCATTCTTTCTCTCTCACTACACACAGGCACACGCAGACACATACACACACACATTTTATTACATGTTTTTTTGGAGAACACTGACTAATACATAGGGCTAAAGAAGACTTCCTGGAGAAAGTTACTTTTTTTTTTCTTATTTATTAATTTAGTATTTTTTAACAGCTCTACTGAAGTATAATTGTTAAGAAAGGACAATACAAAACCTAGGAACATGATTGCTGGATCATAGAGTAAGAGTGTGCTTGGTTGTGTAAGAACCTGCTAAACTGTCTTCCCAAGTGGATGTACTATGTTGCCTTCCTCCCAGCAGTGAATGAGAGTTCCTTCTGTTCCATACTTCACTAGCATTCAGTGTTGTCAGTGTCCTGGGGTTTGGTCATTCTGATAGATGTGTATTGTTGCTCATTGTTGCTCTAATTTGCATTTCTCTCATGACGTATGATGTGAAGCATCTTTTCATGGGCCTGTTTTCCGTCTGCATATCTTCTTTAGCAAAGCATCTATTAGGTCTTCTGCTCATTTTTAAAATTGTGGTAAACGTTGGATGGTAAAATACTTATTTTAGATCACATCATTATTCTTGGGAATAAATTTCTGACCTATTTATGACAGCCACTGGAAAGATTAAGATTTATCCAAATTTATTTCATGAAGAGTAAGTCCTTAATTAATAAAAATCATGGTAAACGATAAGAAATGATCAGGATGGGGGCGCCTGGGTGGCTTAGTTGGGCATCCGACTTTCGCTTAGGTCATGATCTCGTGGTTCGTGGGTTCGAGTCCCTCGTCGGGCTCTATGCTAACTGCCAGCTCAGAGCCTGGAGCCTATTTCAGAGTCTGTATCTCCCTCTCTCTCTGACCCTCCCCTGCTCACGCTGTCTCTCTCTCTCTCTCCTATAAATAAAATAAAAATATTAAAAAAAAAAAGAAAGAAATGATCAGGATGTAAACTAATCTCCTTGCTTGGTCTTTTGATGCATGATTATTTTATATCATTATAATTCTTTGAGGTAGATATTAAACTTTTATAGCCTAAATAAATTTCCCAAGATCTCAGAGGCAGTAAGTGGGGCAGAAATTTTACTTAAGAACAGCACTTTCTGATTTCAAAGTCATTTTTTAATGAAGTTCTTTTTTACTCCTCATATTACTTCACAAGTTTACAATATATTCTCAAAGAAGTATTTATAGTGAAGATTATGAAATAAAAGTTAATTCTCAATTTTCCTTTGATAGCCAACTATTTTAAGTATTTGTTAACTGTTTATTAGTAATAAATACAAAATTTATAATACAATAATATGGGTAAATGTAAGAAATGAAGAATTCTTGGGACACATGTAATTGGCTTTTTGTTTGTTCTAACTCTGTTTACTGTCAGCTCTGGTTATTAAATCTTTCTAGATGTGGATACCTACTGAGACCATATATCTAAATATTGAAGTCATTAAAAAGTAATTTCTGACATTATTATAGGTAGCAAGGAGTAGCAGAATATGCCATCCCAAAATATAGGAGTTCAGGGCATGCAACCCAAATATACTACTTTTGCATAAAGGTTATTTTGAGCTGAAGGCTGTTGAGAAGAAGCAGACACAAGAAAAACTCTCTGACCTCCCACTAATGCCTAAGATCAAGACATAAATTTACAAAGGTGTCCCTCTTTCCCTCCCTACCGGGAGAGACAAAGGTTAATCCTGGGAGACAATCTTAGATCCTTATTATGCAGAAGGTAATGATGTAAATCTGTGTAACAGAACTTAACTGTGTTTACCATGCTTTTTTTCTGGTAACTTTACCATAATTGACCTCCCTGCTACTCACTCTACACATCTTTCTCTCTTTTGTCTTTGGCTACAGATGATATTTAAGCTGGAGTTCTAAACCACCTTGTTGAGTTCATAATTTTTCTCTGCATTTCTTTTATTTATATAGGAGTTTTACTGTATAGATGTTAATAAACGTCTGTGTTTTTTTTGTTAATATCTCTTTTATTACAGGAGCCTCAGCTAAGAACTCAGAAGGTTAGAGAGATTATTATTTTTTCTCCTCCACCATAGCCTATGTTAAACTAGCATATTTCATTTAGTATTGGTTCTGATTAGCTATTGTGTACAAACAGAGCTTTCCATATGCCATCATACAGAATGAATATATATGTTTATATGTAGAACGAATATAGATTTTGTAGTCATAAATTATTAACTTCAGGTATGTGTACTTATCAAATTATAGGCACTGTTTCAGTCGCTGTCTGGCATTGGGGATATGGCAACTTTTCTCAGCGAGCACAGTCTAATAAAAGGGGTACACATAAGGACAATGCAGGTAGTCTTGTGCATTCCAGGAACTAATGCTTAAACACATAATTCACACAATATGAGTGTACAGAAGTTGAAAGGGGTATTTAAAAAAAAGGCAGAGAGTTTGGATAACTACAAATAATTTTTGATGACTGAATGTAGAATACAGAAAGTTAGAGAAAAATAATAAAATGTTAGAAGGCTGAATAGGGTAGAGCAAGTATCCTGCCTGTAAATGGTAAAATTCAAACAAATTACTCTCTTTACTTCACCATAAAACTTATGTTAAATTAGGTCTGAATTGAAGGCGATTCATAGAGGTTGGAGATCTTGATATGTCAAGTGGTCAGTAACATAAATGGTCCTAGTACCTACAGCTTAAGAAAAGGCTAATCTTGTGGCACCTGGTTGGATCGGTTGGTTAAGCATCTGACTCTTGATTTCAGCTCAGGTCATGATCTTACAAGTCGTGGGTTAGAGCCACATGTGGGGCCCTGGGTTCATGGTACAGACACTGCTTTGTATTCTTTCCGTCTTTCTCTCTCCTCCTCTCTGCCCCTATTCTCTCTCTGTCTGTCTGTCTCTCTCCTCCACTCTCTCCCCCACTGTCTCTCTCTCTTTCTCTCTCTCCCCCCCTTCTTTTCTCAAAATAAATAGATAAACTTAGAAAAAAAAAGAGGCTACTTCTCTTTTTGGGAAGGACTAGAATGTTAATTTAGAATCAGATCTGCTCTAAACACTGGGACAATGTTCTCCTTCTTTAACTTAATAATCTCTTTTTACATTTGCCATTCCTTAAAAGTGTATAAATAATAGATTACAATGAAGAGATTGGCTACAGAGCTTAAGGCATAGGAATCATAATAGACCCTTGCTGCACTAATTTGTATGTGTGTTTTTTTTATAACTGCCTATGGCTAATGCAGTGTTAGTTCTTGTCAACTCAAGTGATTGAAGCCAGCTGGCCTATGGATTAGTGTTTTAGGCAAAAGTTTTAGCAAGTATTAAGGAATATTGCTTTTACACAAAATACCTTCTGCATAGCTCTGTGAATTGAGGACAGCAATAGGTGACTGGTTGAAATATGATTTTTCAGGTCTTAATTGATTATCTGTCAAAATGACTAACACCTAACTAAAGAGATTTGGCTTGTACAAACACGTGTGGAAAACACTGAAGGAACTTAGGAAAGGAAGAAACATAACATTTGTTTACTTGAAAATTTATTCAGAAGACAGTGATTGGAGGAGAGAAGAAAAGAGACAGATCCTGTAGATTAAAGTAAAATTATAAGGCTATAATTGTTATGTTAAATATTAATGATATTTGGATTTTTATATTAGCTTGTTAAAAAATTAATTCATATGTATTAGTTTTCTTAGAAGCAAATCACACGATTAGGACTTCTCTATTACTTCGTTTATATAGGATATCACTTTTGGGAGGAGGGGGCAAGATGGCAGAGAAGTAAGGAGCTCTGTACTTGCACTCACGCCCATACGTCACACGGAAAAGATCTGAAGCCATTGGAAACCTTACAAAACCTGAGAGATTGGGAGCAAAAGGACACAGACTCCACTGAGAAAGCCTTCTAGTGGCTACCTCAAGAAACAAGCCAGAGTACACAAGGTTGAGAGTCCCAAATATNGTCCACTCTCACCACTGTTTTTTAACATAGTGCTGGAAGTTCTAGCATCAGCCATCAGATAGCAAAAGGAAATCAAAGGCATCAGAATTGGCAAAGAGGAAGTCAATCTTTCACTTTTCGCAGATGACATGATACTCTACATCGAAAACCTGACAGACTCCACCAGAGGCCTACTAGAACTGATCCAAGAATTCAGCCAAGTTGCAGGGTACAAAATCAACGTACAGAAATCGGTTGCATTTTTATACACCAATGATGAAGCAACAGAAAGAGAAATCAAGAAACTGATCCCATTCACAATTGCACAAAAAACCATAAAATACCTCGGAATAAACCTAACCAAGGATACAAGAGATCTGTATGATGAAAACTATAGAAAACTTATGAAGGAAATTGAAGAAGACACAAAGAAATGGAAAAACATTCCATGCTCATGGATAGGAAGAATAAATATAGTTAAGATGTCATTACTACCTAAAGCACTCTACACATTCAATGCAATTCCAATCAAAATTGCACCAGCATACTTCTCAAAACTAGAACAAACTATCCAAAAATTTGTATGGAACCACAAAAGACCCCGAATAGCCAAAGTAATACTGAAGAATAAAACCAAAACAGGAGGTATCACCATCCCAGACTTTAGCCTCTACTACAAAGCTGTCATCATCAAGACAGTATGGTATTGGCACAAAAACAGACACATAGACCAATGGAACAGAATCGAGAACTCAGAAGTGGACCCAAAAGTATACAGCCAACTAATCTTTGACAAAGCAGGAAAGAATATCCAATGGTATTTGTTTTCCATACCTATATTAGCCCATAAGTTTCA
>NW_027527437.1:2635822-2647986 GCF_008692635.1 Crocuta crocuta
GGAATAAACCTAACCAAGGATACAAGAGATCTGTATGATGAAAACTATAGAAAACTTATGAAGGAAATTGAAGAAGTCACAAAGAAATGGAAAAACATTCCATGCTCATGGATAGGAAGAATAAATATACTTAAGATGTCATTACTACCTAAAGCAGTCTACACATTCAATGCAATTCCAATCAAAATTGCACCAGCATACTTCTCAAAACTAGAACAAACTATCCAAAAATTTGTATGGAACCACAAAAGACCCCGAATAGCCAAAGTAATACTGAAGAATAAAACCAAAACAGGAGGTATCACCATCCCAGACTTTAGCCTCTACTACAAAGCTGTCATCATCAAGACAGTATGGTATTGGCACAAAAACAGACACATAGACCAATGGAACAGAATCGAGAACTCAGAAGTGGACCCAAAAGTATACAGCCAACTAATCTTTGACAAAGCAGGAAAGAATATCCAATGGTATTTGTTTTCCATACCTATATTAGCCCATAAGTTTCAAAGTAAGAGAGGTATGTGTCTGTGTGTGTGTGTGAATTGTAGTCACACACAGTTAGTCATCTTTTTTTTTAAGCATACTGACCTAAAGAACAACAGAGAAGGTTAAAATTATCATTCTTCTGTGACTCAAATTGAAGTGAAATTCAGAGCAATTTAACTGTCTACAGTTAACTAATTATCTATGGTCAACAATTTAGTTTTTCTTGTTTTATTTTCAGTTACATAAATGGAACTTTTGTCAAGTCATCATAAAGGTTCACTTGCTAATAGCAAGAGATATGCTATATTTGTAAGCTCTGAATGGTTACTGTGAGGAACACATTTACATAGGAGATATATGTGATACCCACAGTCTTAAACAACTACCTTAGGATATCATGTATTAGAATTTTATTTTATTTTTATGAAGGCATAGCTTTTAAAAATGATATTTGCTTAACAAAACATAAAATTAAAAAAAACAGGTATATAAAACTAATTAAAAAAAAAAAATTCTTACCAAACCAAACTTCTGCCGCCTGTTGCTAGAAGGTCCAACATCCTAGAGATGAATTTTGATTGGAAAGGAATATGAGCTTTTTCAGGTGGCAGGTCACCTGGGGAAAAGGTGGATTCTTCTTCAAAAGCCAACTCTGAGGTTTCTGCTTGGCTCAGAGATCTTTAAAGGAGTTGACTCAGTTAAGGCAGCACAGTGATCTGTGACGTTTCTTGGTTACATGCAGACTTGATGATGACAGCTACAGGGTTATCTAAGTACTTTGAGATTGTGCAAGTTCTTGTTTCTTGGTGCCCAGGAGAGGTTATGCAAGAAGGTCTGGTCCTATGGTACCTGGAGCTGGTTGTGCGGATTACTTTGTTCTTTCTGCAAAGGAGGAAAAGATCTATAGATGTGCAAAGTAAAGTCATTTGTGTGACCTTAAAAAAGAAAAGTGTTTTGCTAGAGGATTGCTGGGCTAATCAGACAGCTGAGGGAGCTTCTGTAGCCTGGGAAAATTTTGGCCCTTCGTTCCCCAAGGCCAGTGGTCTGTGAATTTCAAAAAATCAAATTAGTTCTGTTACAGATCAAGGGCTTTAGGTCAGCAAGCAATGGGTGTGTTAACTTGAAGCAAGTTAACCCTAAGACCCCAGGAGTGCTTTTACAAAATGAGTCATCACCAACAATGCCAACACCTAGAAAAAACATTACTAATATTTGCTAACTATCTCTTTGGACATTTCTCTAGAAATTTGGTCTGTTATAAGAAAAAAAAGAACAAACATAAATTGGTTTATCATATGCAATATTAAAATTATTATATGTAAGTTGATTTTGACCCAGGAGTGAAAAAATATATGTATACTGAATCATAAGGGATTTAGGCTAAATGGTTCTTTTTAATAGGAGATGTTAATTGAGAAATATTCTTTACAAACCAAGAAACAAAATAAAGAGATTAGAAAAAAAATGCTATCGTTGTATTTAAAATTAGATTTTATAAATCAAGATCTTAGTATAGAAAGTAAGGAAATTATATATGCACGCTAACACTTTCCAATATTCTATCTTTTGGTTTGTTACACTGTTAATTTTAAAATATAAAGGTTTAGGGGCACCCGGGTGGCTCAGTCGGTAGTGTCCAACTTAAACTCAAGTCATAATCTTGTGGTTTGTGAGTTTGAGCCCCATGTTTGAGCCTGCTTTGGATCCTCTGCTTCCCCCCTCTCTGCTCCTCCCATGCTTGTTGTTTCTCTCTATCAAAAATAAACACACACTAAAAAAGTCCACTTTATTAAAAAAATTTATTGCATTTATATTCTATTTTCTCTGATTCTTAGTTTTTGTTCTTTTTTAAATGTATTTAATACTTAACAGAGATCATTTTACCCTATATTCTCTATTTTGCTTTTTGCTTTGTTTTGAATCATAGTCTGCCCCACGGATTGATCTTCATATAAAATTTTAATAACTTTTTATATGTATTCCCTTTCCTGGATTCTAATATGATGCAACTGTCTTATTTTAAATATTTATTTATATTTGAGAGACAGAGAGATAGAGCATGAGCAGGGGAGGGGGCAGAGAGAAAGGGAGACACAGAGTCCAAAACAGGCTGCAGTCTCCGAGCTGTCAGCACAGAGCATGACACGGGGCTCAAACTCACAAACCCCAAGACCATGACCTGAATTGAAGTCAGATGCTTAAGCCACTAAGCCACCCAGAGGCCCCACAAGTATCTGCCTTTTACCACCAGAACTAAAAGATCATTTGCATAATTGTAAAATTCTTGGTCCATTATTTCTTTCAGATTTTTGTTAGAATTACTCCATTGTCATTCATAGTGAATGTTGCTACAGAAATTCTGAGGCCTAACTGATTTTCTTCATATAGATGGCTCCTTGTTTTTGCCTAGGCCCACATTTGATTTCCTCTTCATGATTAGGTTCACTGCCTTCAGTTGGATTCTTCTTTTTCCTCTGCTGACACACAATGAGGCATTCACTGTAACAACATCTTTATAAGAAAATTTTTTTCTCCTAGAAGGTTTTTTTTCTCTTCTATTATTTTAATTCTATAGAAATACTAGTTATACCCTGATGAATCTCATTTGTCTGATTTCTACAATTAATAACCATTCTTATGTGATTATTCATCTCCATTCTTTCTGTTGTGATTTCCCCTGTTCATCATTGTTCTTTCAGGTTATTATTATTATTATTATTAGATGCTTATCATAAGGCATGAAAGCCTGTGATATTTAACATTTTATTTTTCCCTACATTTCTTTCCTGGGATGCCAGTCTGATGCTTTTGAAGCTTATATTTTTCCTTAAACTGTTTAAATTAGGCTTTTTAGAAGATAACTTGTTATTTATAACCCCTTTCAGATTTTGACGAACTCTTCTGTCTGTTTTTGAACTAGACCTTTCGTGAAGTCTCCATTTATCTGCCTCTTAATTTTATCCTTTTTTTTTTTCAGTTTCTTTTCTTCTTAATATGTCTTATGACATTTCTGCTGTTGGTTTATTTGTGATGATTTTTCAATTTTGAAAAAAGAAAAAAAGATTAGCTTTTGTCCACAACGTTTTACTTTAATCAAATTATTTCATAAGGGTGACAGTTAGCATTGGATAATCTGTATATTTTTCTAAGCTGCCAGTTTTCAGAAATAGCTCATCTGGCTCTCGGCATGGGTCGGCCATCAGAGCACTGGCCAGCATTTGCAATGTCTATCAGAGTTTGAGGTTGAGGCATTCCCCATCTTTCTATATTTTTCCCTTGTTCTTTCTGCCATATTTTGTGGGGCACAAAAGAGGAAAATAAAGAAGAGGGTTTTAATCCACTGTCTCTAAACAAAAATTTTGTTCCATAAACTATTATAGCTGAATGTGAGCATTAGTGGTCATTTAATTGACCCATTCTGTTTTACAGGTTGGAAAATTGGGTCCCAGGACTTGATGGCAGAACTAGAACTGGAAGGCAGATGTCTTAATTTATAATCCAGAGCAGAGGGCATTTCTGTTATATTCACAGGCAAAAATAATTTGTGTTCCACTATTATCCCACTGATGTCACCATGGCTCCCCTTCTCTCAGAACATGCGTTACTATTAAACTTCCTGTCTTTCTTTGGCTTTAGTGATGAAGTCTGATTGTTTTGCATAGAAAGCAGAAGGCACAGATGGAATAAAAAACTGCATGTTGTTTAGTTTTTCTTGGCGGGAAAGAGCACTTAAACTCTATTTTTCACTAATCCTGTTTTTTCCATGGAGGAAGAAAAAGAAGTAATAACAAATGACTCAGGAGCATTCACATCCAGTATAAAATTTCTTTTTGAAGCTACAAGGTCAGTGATAGTTCTTGAATCCATAATCTAAGTAGAATAATTTTTTTTGTTATGACTTTGTCAGAACTGATAAAGCAGATCTAGCTATATTTCCATTGAGAGCCTAGGGTTCTGACCTTCATAGATGAAAACTTTTATGGTTTTTAGTCATCCACATCTATCAAAGTGAAGAGAATCAAATCTAACAGGAAGTAGCCTCTGCCCTAGACCAGAGGTTAAAGCCTTGTCGTTAGCATTGCCCTTGTCGTTTTTGACCAGTTTTTCACCATTGAATTCTTTAAGTCTAACTAAGTAAACTTTACTTACTTGTTCTAATCTGAAGGTCCTGCCTTAATCTTTTATAAGCCATTGACCTTGATCAGATCTAGACCCTAGATTCACTTGCCTGCCCACCTGTATCTAAGGCACTGGCATTCTTCTCTCTGTATTATACTTGCCTAGGATATGATTTATTGAGTGGTTAAAATGCTACTGTTTTCAGAGTCCTTCTCTATAAGATGCATTACTCCACTTGTGTTCCTTAATCAGTTTCAGCCCAGAGAACAACATGACATGTTTCTAAAAGAATTTACTAGAACTATTTTTAGAATTTTACATTCTCTATGGGGATTTTTTTCTGGTGTTTACCTTTTCAGAGTTTTATTTAAACATGTTATTTATGAATACAACTATTTAATCTTTTGAGGTCTTAATTTCAATCAATATAATACTTTTTAAAGCCCCGTTTTCTCTCACATTGGTCTATAAACACTGTATAATTGGGAGGGTTCTCAGAAATTTGGATTTCATTTTTTTACTGTCTTCACCTCCTGTGAACCCTTTACAATTCATCTGAGGCATTATCATTTCCAGAAATATTATCCTGACTTCTTCAGGCTCCCTTTTATATTTCAACAATTCCCTGTTCATAGCTCTGCCAGTATCTTTAATAATAGTATGATAATTATATACTTATTTTTCCTTTCCTTTCACATCACTCACCATTCCTAAAGACTTATTCATCTTGATTTTCCTCTATGTTAGCACAATGTGTAGTATGGAATGTGTCTAACAAGTGTTTATTTGTCCATCAAAGCAAGTGCTTAATGGACAAATAAATAAGTCAGTAATGTTAATTCTGCCTTTGCTATAGCAAAAAGAGGCTGAATTGGGCAAATTGTAATGCCCCCCTCTTTATCTGAGCTTATGAAATTCTTCATTTTACAGAAGTTTTGAGTAATAAAAGAAGAAACTGGGGCACCTGGGTGGCTTAGTCTATTAGGCATCTGACTCTTGAATTTGGCTCATGTCATGATCTAATGGTTCATGAGTTTGAGCCCCATGTCAGGCTCTGCTTGGAGCCTGCTTGGGATTCCCCCCCTTTCCCTCTTCCTCTGCCCTTCTGTCTCTCTCTCTCTCTCTCAAAAATAAAGAAAGAAATAAATGAACTTTTTTTAAAGGAGAAAAAGCATCTAGACAAAAATCTTTATCTTATGATAAACAAGAAACTGAAAATTTTAGCTTGCTGAAAACACAGAATTTGTAAGTTGCAGAATTGGAGCTTCAATCTGATTCTTCTGATGATTGTGATATCATTATTTTTCCATGACACATGGCATACTTATGGAAGTAAGAAATATTAAACGGTTGGGAAATGTATATATAATGGTAAACATGAAGTACAATTAAATGCAATAAATATTTAATAAAATTATAGGGACATGGGCCAGGCAGGATAAAATTGGACACAGAAATTTGAAGGATTTGCATAGAAAAGGGAGTACAGGTAGGTAACATTATGAAATACATGGGTGGGCATGATTGGTTTCCTTAGATATTTCAAAAGGTAAGTTGTAGTCATAAGTGCCAGAGGCCCCTGGCTTACTTTGGAAGATTAAGAATTGACAATTACCAGTTTAATGTGAGTAATAATTTTCATTCAGTG
Source organism: Crocuta crocuta (assembly GCF_008692635.1). NCBI lineage: Eukaryota > Metazoa > Chordata > Mammalia > Carnivora > Hyaenidae > Crocuta > Crocuta crocuta. Next base: position 2,642,079 of record NW_027527437.1, read on the forward strand.
CACCTCATGTTTATTTATCCTCACATATTTTTTGGTTATTGTTATGGAATTCATCAGCTATGTGAAGGTGAAATACTGCTACTACTACTACTACTACTACTGTTATTAATAATAATATAATATTGCCTATTAAAATAGTATTCTACAGGGGCGCCTGGGCGGCTTAGTCGGTTAAGCGTCCGACTTTCGCTTAGGTCATGATCTCGCGGTTCGTGGGTTCGAGCCCCGCGTCGGGCTCTGTGCTGACTGCCAGCTCAGAGCCTGGAGCCTGTTTCAGTCTGTGGCTCCCTCTCTCTCTGACCCTCCCCTGCTCACGCTGTCTCTCTCTCTCTCNAAAATTTTTTTCTCCTAGAAGGTTTTTTTTCTCTTCTATTATTTTAATTCTATAGAAATACTAGTTATACCCTGATGAATCTCATTTGTCTGATTTCTACAATTAATAACCATTCTTATGTGATTATTCATCTCCATTCTTTCTGTTGTGATTTCCCCTGTTCATCATTGTTCTTTCAGGTTATTATTATTATTATTATTAGATGCTTATCATAAGGCATGAAAGCCTGTGATATTTAACATTTTATTTTTCCCTACATTTCTTTCCTGGGATGCCAGTCTGATGCTTTTGAAGCTTATATTTTTCCTTAAACTGTTTAAATTAGGCTTTTTAGAAGATAACTTGTTATTTATAACCCCTTTCAGATTTTGACGAACTCTTCTGTCTGTTTTTGAACTAGACCTTTCGTGAAGTCTCCATTTATCTGCCTCTTAATTTTATCCTTTTTTTTTTTCAGTTTCTTTTCTTCTTAATATGTCTTATGACATTTCTGCTGTTGGTTTATTTGTGATGATTTTTCAATTTTGAAAAAAGAAAAAAAGATTAGCTTTTGTCCACAACGTTTACTTTAATCAAATTATTTCATAAGGGTGACAGTTAGCATTGGATAATCTGTATATTTTTCTAAGCTGCCAGTTTTCAGAAATAGCTCATCTGGCTCTCGGCATGGGTCGGCCATCAGAGCACTGGCCAGCATTTGCAATGTCTATCAGAGTTTGAGGTTGAGGCATTCCCCATCTTTCTATATTTTTCCCTTGTTCTTTCTGCCATATTTTGTGGGGCACAAAAGAGGAAAATAAAGAAGAGGGTTTTAATCCACTGTCTCTAAACAAAAATTTTGTTCCATAAACTATTATAGCTGAATGTGAGCATTAGTGGTCATTTAATTGACCCATTCTGTTTTACAGGTTGGAAAATTGGGTCCCAGGACTTGATGGCAGAACTAGAACTGGAAGGCAGATGTCTTAATTTATAATCCAGAGCAGAGGGCATTTCTGTTATATTCACAGGCAAAAATAATTTGTGTTCCACTATTATCCCACTGATGTCACCATGGCTCCCCTTCTCTCAGAACATGCGTTACTATTAAACTTCCTGTCTTTCTTTGGCTTTAGTGATGAAGTCTGATTGTTTTGCATAGAAAGCAGAAGGCACAGATGGAATAAAAAACTGCATGTTGTTTAGTTTTTCTTGGCGGGAAAGAGCACTTAAACTCTATTTTTCACTAATCCTGTTTTTTCCATGGAGGAAGAAAAAGAAGTAATAACAAATGACTCAGGAGCATTCACATCCAGTATAAAATTTCTTTTTGAAGCTACAAGGTCAGTGATAGTTCTTGAATCCATAATCTAAGTAGAATAATTTTTTTTGTTATGACTTTGTCAGAACTGATAAAGCAGATCTGGCTATAATATTTCCATTGAGAGCCTAGGGTTCTGACCTTCATAGATGAAAACTTTTATGGTTTTTAGTCATCCACATCTATCAAAGTGAAGAGAATCAAATCTAACAGGAAGTAGCCTCTGCCCTAGACCAGAGGTTAAAGCCTTGTCGTTAGCATTGCCCTTGTCGTTTTTGACCAGTTTTTCACCATTGAATTCTTTAAGTCTAACTAAGTAAACTTTACTTACTTGTTCTAATCTGAAGGTCCTGCCTTAATCTTTTATAAGCCATTGACCTTGATCAGATCTAGACCCTAGATTCACTTGCCTGCCCACCTGTATCTAAGGCACTGGCATTCTTCTCTCTGTATTATACTTACCTAGGATATGATTTATTGAGTGGTTAAAATGCTACTGTTTTCAGAGTCCTTCTCTATAAGATGCATTACTCCACTTGTGTTCCTTAATCAGTTTCAGCCCAGAGAACAACATGACATGTTTCTAAAAGAATTTACTAGAACTATTTTTAGAATTTTACATTCTCTATGGGGATTTTTTTCTGGTGTTTACCTTTTCAGAGTTTTATTTAAACATGTTATTTATGAATACAACTATTTAATCTTTTGAGGTCTTAATTTCAATCAATATAATACTTTTTAAAGCCCCGTTTTCTCTCACATTGGTCTATAAACACTGTATAATTGGGAGGGTTCTCAGAAATTTGGATTTCATTTTTTTACTGTCTTCACCTCCTGTGAACCCTTTACAATTCATCTGAGGCATTATCATTTCCAGAAATATTATCCTGACTTCTTCAGGCTCCCTTTTATATTTCAACAATTCCCTGTTCATAGCTCTGCCAGTATCTTTAATAATAGTATGATAATTATATACTTATTTTTCCTTTCCTTTCACATCACTCACCATTCCTAAAGACTTATTCATCTTGATTTTCCTCTATGTTAGCACAATGTGTAGTATGGAATGTGTCTAACAAGTGTTTATTTGTCCATCAAAGCAAGTGCTTAATGGACAAATAAATAAGTCAGTAATGTTAATTCTGCCTTTGCTATAGCAAAAAGAGGCTGAATTGGGCAAATTGTAATGCCCCCCTCTTTATCTGAGCTTATGAAATTCTTCATTTTACAGAAGTTTTGAGTAATAAAAGAAGAAACTGGGGCACCTGGGTGGCTTAGTCTATTAGGCATCTGACTCTTGAATTTGGCTCATGTCATGATCTAATGGTTCATGAGTTTGAGCCCCATGTCAGGCTCTGCTTGGAGCCTGCTTGGGATTCCCCCCCTTTCCCTCTTCCTCTGCCCTTCTGTCTCTCTCTCTCTCTCTCAAAAATAAAGAAAGAAATAAATGAACTTTTTTTAAAGGAGAAAAAGCATCTAGACAAAAATCTTTATCTTATGATAAACAAGAAACTGAAAATTTTAGCTTGCTGAAAACACAGAATTTGTAAGTTGCAGAATTGGAGCTTCAATCTGATTCTTCTGATGATTGTGATATCATTATTTTTCCATGACACATGGCATACTTATGGAAGTAAGAAATATTAAACGGTTGGGAAATGTATATATAATGGTAAACATGAAGTACAATTAAATGCAATAAATATTTAATAAAATTATAGGGACATGGGCCAGGCAGGATAAAATTGGACACAGAAATTTGAAGGATTTGCATAGAAAAGGGAGTACAGGTAGGTAACATTATGAAATACATGGGTGGGCATGATTGGTTTCCTTAGATATTTCAAAAGGTAAGTTGTAGTCATAAGTGCCAGAGGCCCCTGGCTCACTTTGGAAGATTAAGAATTGACAATTACCAGTTTAATGTGAGTAATAATTTTCATTCAGTGCACCTCATGTTTATTTATCCTCACATATTTTTTGGTTATTGTTATGGAATTCATCAGCTATGTGAAGGTGAAATACTGCTACTACTACTACTACTACTACTGTTATTAATAATAATATAATATTGCCTATTAAAATAGTATTCTACAGGGGCGCCTGGGCGGCTTAGTCGGTTAAGCGTCCGACTTTCGCTTAGGTCATGATCTCGCGGTTCGTGGGTTCGAGCCCCGCGTCGGGCTCTGTGCTGACTGCCAGCTCAGAGCCTGGAGCCTGTTTCAGTCTGTGGCTCCCTCTCTCTCTGACCCTCCGCTGCTCATGCTGTCTCTCTCCTAGAAATAAATAAAACATTTAAAAAAAAAAATAGTATTCTACACTGAACTCTAAGTCATCACCATACTGGTATTTAGGTCTTTGTTGTTACTATGTTTTTGTCTTTCTGAACTTGTAACTTTTAATAGTCTCCCACATTTTCTAATTTTTGTTTTTGTCTCTCTCTATCTGCTTTCTTTTATGGTACTCTCTCTGTTCCTAGATTATAAAGATTATATATTGCCCATATGTTTGTGTTTTTTAAGATTATGGAACATTTTATAAATACTCTCAATGTTTCATTCATAGCTTTTGAAAACCAGTGTAATTTATTTATTTATTTATTCATTCATTCATTCATATGTATTTTAGGTTTATAAAGTATTTTTAATTTTTTAATGTTTTATTTAAATTTCCATTAGTCAAAATACAGTGTACTATTAGTTTCAGGAGTAAAATTTAGTGATTCATCACTTACACAAACCACCCAGTGCTTATCATAAGTGCTTTTCCCAATACCCATCATCTATTTAGCCCTCCTCATCTCCAGCAACCCTCAGTTTGTTCTTAATAGTTATGAGTCTGTTTTCTGGTTTGCCTCTCTCTCTTCCTTTCTCTTTCTCTCCATCTCTGTTGTCTTTCTCTCTTCCCCATATTCGTCTCTTTTGGGAAACCAATATACTTTAATGTAAAGTCTCAAGTTTTATGACTGAGCTATGTAAGTTTACAGTCTTCCTTCAGACATTTATATATATGAAGACCTCACTGGTAAGATATTATTCATTACACAATATTTTGAGCCACTGTTATTTATTTGACAAAATAGATAGTGACTTAATCATTTAGTATAAACTTTCAGTAACAGGAGCACCTGGGTGGATCCGTCACTTAAGCATCTGACTTTAGCTCAGGTCATGATCTCACGGTTTGTCGGTTTGGGCCCGGCATCGGGCTCTGTGCTTACAGCTAACTCAGAACCTGGAGCCTGTTTCGGATTCTGTGTCTTCCTCTCTCTCTGACCCTCCCCTACTCATACTGTCTCTCTCTCAGAAAGAAATTAAACATTAATAATTTTTTTTAAATAAAATAAACTTCTAGTCACAGTAGTGGGGCATTGCCATTTTTTGTTAAGTTTTTCTTCATATATTTATCACAGGTGATGACTTTTCTTGTAAGCCCCTTTCCATTATTAAACATGCATGTTAGAATATAAGAATACTTGAAAATATTTAATATTTGATAATTATATTTGTATATTTTATGTCTTCAAGATATATATAGGTTCCCATTCCAAAGTTTTGGTACTGCTCTTTTACTTTTATTTTGTAGCCACAATTTATTTTTGTTATGTTTGCAGATGAGAAACACATTTAAAAGGAAATGTATGAGTAATGAATTGAAAGCTTTGACTTGCTTCTGCTTTCAAACTTCCTTGATATTTATAAATGCAAAATTATTTACTGAGACTCCACTTTCCTATTTTTATTCAGATATCACTCCTGCTCACAGCGAATTTGACTTCTTAAGACAGATAATTTTGCCCTTGAGATGTTAGGTCACTTTCTGACATCCTGTGAAAGAGTCCACATCTGTTCAAATGATGAATACTCAATCCCATGTGGATTTTTATTTGTGGGAAAAAGATATCCTTATGGTTATAATTTTATTTTATCATTCAAACATGGTTCTATTGTTTCAGCCCAAGTGAGGACTGATCTATTCCCTATTTGTATGCCTAAATAGAATATGTCTGAAGAAGAAATATGGTGTTTATTAGGGGGTGCACAGCCAGAAAACAACCTCTTAAAGTTTTAAGTGAATTTTAAAGCCAATTGGAGTTTATTTTCTTGTTTTGCCATTGAAACTATAATTGTACTATCCCTTTACCTTCTTTGATAACTTTTGCACAATTTCTCCATTGATTTTTCAAAACCAACTGGTCTTGCTTCTATTGTTGTTGATTTCTTTTTTCTAAATAATCAAATTAGGTGACACATAGTGAAATCAGATGACTCAAA
>NW_027527437.1:2648111-2710597 GCF_008692635.1 Crocuta crocuta
TGTGAAATCAGAGGCCTCAAAATTTTCACATTCCTTTACCAGTATTTCTATTCAAGAAGATTAATTGTAAAAAACTTTTTTACTTATCCCAACAAAAATCTAAATTATCATACTTACAGAAAAAATATGGGAATTGGTCAGTATGTTGTGCAAAACCTGTTTTATTTCTAATACTTAATGATACAAATATTTATTGAGAATATATAAATTTAAAAAAATATAAAGCTATACTATTTATGTTAGTCACAGTCACATATGCCTATTTGGATTAATTTTGTGGGTTCAAGCCCCGTGTTGGGCTCTGTGCTGACAGCTAGCTCAGAGCCTGGAGCCTGCTTCAGATTCTGTGTCTTCCTCTCTCTTTGACCCTCCCGTGCTCATGCTGTCTTCTCTCTCTCTCAGAAATACATAAAACATTAAAAAACAAAATAAAATAAAAATAAAATTTAAGTTAATTAAATGTCATAAAATTAAATTTTCTCTTCTTCATTTGTAGAAATCACATTTCAGTTGTTTCATAGGCATATGTGGTTAGTGGGTACCATATTGAATAGCAGAGAAATAGAGCAATCGCATCATAGCACAGGATTCCATTAAACAGCATTATGAATCTTGACACTGGATTTTTTTTCTTCAGAACTCACAATAAAAAAATTAATGAACTCACAATAAAGAAAATATATACAAGTGCAGCAAATTACAATGGATTATAAAGAATATTTTGATAGAAAATATAACAGCAGTTTGTGTAGACATGAAAATATTGCTTATTTCCCCAATATCTAAGTACTGCATTAGCTAATTATTGTATTAGTTCAAACAGAGATATTGCTGTGTGGCTTGTTTTATATTTAGTACATAAAAATTTATCATTTTGAAATAATTTTCACTTGCCTCTCATTTTACCTATTGTACCTCCCATTGATTTATTTCATTTGAAAGCAAAGACCTTCAGAATAATGTTGAATGTAATGGTCATAGCAGCACTTTTTTTTTTTTATCAAAATGAAAATGATTCAAAGTTTGACTGCCAAGTATAATTCCTGTTGTATCTATTGTTTATATAAATAGATTATATATTTACATTTTAAATTTTTAACTATATTTGCAATGTCTTTTAGGTAATTTTTCAAATTATAATTAAATATTTAATGCTGTTGATATTTTGCAACCATAAGCAATAAAAGAACATTTATTATATGTAGTGTTACTATCTGTAGTACATAATAGATACTATTTCATAAAAATAGAATGAAATAAACCCAATTTTAGAAAATCAATAAAAGAAATATCTAATAGAAATAGAAGTGTGATTCTATTGCATGAAATATCACTAGCCAAAGGAGAGTGTTAGAAAAATTCACATTTAAATAGATTTTTTAAATTTCCAGCATATTTTCATTTGCTTTCTATTTGCACTATAATTTTTTGTCTGTAGCTTTGCTTTTGTCCTAGAGATTATAATCATCTTATTTTCATAGCTTTTGTTAAATAAATAAGCAAATATTTACACTTTCTCACAAAGATTATCCAAATTAATTTCCTTGTGCCTTTTTAAAGTGTAAGAAATTGTATCAGATCTCTCATTTCTAATTACTCTTACTTCTCCTCAGAAACATTCTTATTACATTGCTGAATATTTGTTCCTCTCTATGCACTAATTCTTCCTGTATATGACTTTTGTTGCATATGGAATTACCTTATTCATTTATCACTTTCATTTTATTCTTGTCTGTCAATTTACATTTTTGAAAGTCCATTAATATTTGTCATTGATATGCAGGTAGGGCCAAAATTGGAAAGATTGCCAATGGGTTCCATGCACATCCTGTAATTACCTGAAGATTGTACTCAGGTCCATTTGCTTCCTACACTTTCCGTGAGCTTGGAAATTATTTGGAGTCATAATGAGAAGAGCCACTCACATTTCTGTTCTAGCCTTCTGTTATTAAGGTTTTGGTCTGGGAAAATGCTCCTGGGAATATACTTCTTTATTCTTTAGTTTGACTCTTTCCACACGTTCACACTCCATCTTGCAGAAATGTGTCCAAATTTATTGCTGATCTTCCACACTCTGCCTTCTCAGGATAGTAAAAGGCAATGGATTTGTTGATTTAAGCAATTTTTCATTTTCATGTGAATTCTGGGAGGATAAAAAGGAAAGAAAGAGCCATTTCCTTTAAGAGACATATCTAACTGCTCTTTTTGCTACCAGTTGTAAAAACAAATTCTTTTTTAATTTTTCATTGTTGTATGATTGATAAACAAAAAAGCTGTGCATATTTAATGTATACCGCTTTATAAACTTGAACTAAGGCATACACTTATGAGACTATAAATATATACAATACTTTGTACTTAACCTTACTTAAGTTAATACTTAACCATCACCTATAAATGTTTCTTCCTTTCTTTAAAATCTAACAAATTAATTCTTATAGTCTCTTCCCACTCATCAAAGACATTCCCTGCATCTATTTCCCCTGCAATCTTCCATATATTGTGAAATCTGCTAAGCATTTTTTAACATTTTTTTCTGTCTGTTGAAAAAAGTAGTGTTTAGAGTGGTATTATCTGTATTTTTTAAAATCAGTTATGTTGGTTTATATGTCAGTGTTTTCTCACATGAATACTTTCTATCTTATCAATACTTTAAGTTCTTACATTAAGGAAAATCTCTATTATGCCCTTAAACTTGAGTATTTGCATTTATTTACCATGGACAGAATCTGTTTAAATTAATTTTGGGGTGCCTAGGTGGCTCATTTGGTTTGATCATCAGACTCTTGATCTGCTCAGGTCTGCCTCTGCCTCAGATTTAAATACTGAATTTTTAGAAATATTTATTTTTTCACATTTGAAAATGTCTTACCTTTTATTAAAAAAATTGTGTCAAAGTCTCTTTTCTTTGTAGACAAATATCCTCATAATACTTTTGTATATTATTTTCCTTATTTAAAAATTTTATTGTTTATTTGATTAACTATTTTGTCATTATGGGAAACTTCCCAAACTTTCAAACTATAGGCATTCTATGACTGGTGATTCTTAGTTCTCTAGCTCTGTTAGAATATCTGGACTCCATACTATTGGTGGNAAAAAAAATTGTGTCGAAATCTCTTCTGTTTGTAGACAAATATCCTCATAATACTTTTGTATATTATTTTCCTTATTTAAAAATTTTATTGTTTATTTGATTAACTATTTTGTCATTAGGGAAAACTTCCCAAACTTTCAAACTATAGGCATTCTATGACTGGTGATTCTTAGTTCTCTAGCTCTGTTAGAATATCTGGACTCCATACTATTGGTGGCTGGAGTGCATATCATCAATGCAAGTGATGATTTATAAAAGAATTTTTGGATTCCTGGCCAGGTAGTTGCATCAGTACATCAGATGGAAGACTAGGAAGAAAAGACTGGTCACTGAAGGCCAAAAGTTCCCATTTGGTTTTTCTAGACTCACCACCTGTTTTAGAAATGCCCCAGTGCCGGGAGCCTCACCGGCCTCTCTGGATGGCAATCACAGCAAGGAAATGGCAATATTTGCAGCTCCTGCCATGAGAAATGAAAGCTGGTATCTCCTTCTGCTCATGTTGGATATAAGCCTACTGGTATTGACCAGGCCTCACAATATTCCATATCAGACCCATATTCTGAATACAGATACCTCATAAGGAAAAGCATATTCCTGCCTTTACAAAAGAAATTTTAGATGAAAGCTCTATGGGGAAAATTGTCAAAAGGCTCTTCCTATGGGCCTTGCAGATCCGAGACTTAGGGGGTTAAGAACACAAGAATTACAATTGAGCCTGGCCCTGAGACCAAGGGCCTATTTTGGGGTTAAGAGCAAAACATAGTTACCACATAGATCTTTGCTAATTGGTGAAACATAACAGTCCCTTCCTCAAGGCCTACTTTCCACAAACACCCTCTCTTACATTGGCAGCTGGGATGAGGATAGATAAGAGTAGCTAAAACATAACCCAGGGGCAAAAGACTGACCCATTCAGGGTCCCCATGTTAGTCTCCACAAACAAACCAATTCATAAACATTCATCCTCTTGAGAGCCAGACAAAATACTCCTAACTTACCTATATACAATTTGACCTATATGTTATCCTATTTTTCACTAAGAACATTCTGTTATTTCCTAGGTCAGAATAATTCTACTATTGTTATCACAAAAGACCTCCCATTGTAAGAAAGTCCTTTCTATGACTTCATCTTGTTGCTGAACCTTTAAATAAAGACACAAAAACCGACAGGACAGAGATGCCTTCCTGATGATCAGAAGGAATCTCCGGGGTATCTCTCTCTCTCTCTCTCTCTCTCTCTCTCTCTCTCGCTGACACCGTCCATCCTTCAGGGACCCCTGGACCTGCCGGAGCCAGCTCTGCCTCCGGGACCCCACCTCAGAGAGTTGATATTCTTGACTCCAGCCTCAGGGCAAACATTGACATCAATATTTAGTGCTCAGGATCAACACATTTTTGTTTGTTTGTTTGTTTGTTTTTCTTGTCCTACCACCCAAATCTAGCATCAACCCCTAATCGCACTTCTGAGTGTAAAATTAATAGTTTTGGCAGTCTTTTCTGATAGTACTCTTCCTTCTTCAAAGCACAGGTGCGAATTTATATTACTTCATTGTCTTTTTATTCCCCAGTGGTATTTAGAAGGATAGAAAAGTGAAGGCAGATACTTCCTTATCTAACATGGATTAGTTTGGTCCTCATGTTTTCCCCAGGATCTGATTTATAGATAGTACATGTGTAGCAGCTGCGACAGTTTGTTCTTATTAATCTTATACTTGTTATTTTTGAATTATCAACTTCTTTTTTGGCAGTAAATTTGCTTGATTCCATTAAGAGTATGCATCCTGATTCTGAATTTTAAGTCCTTATTTATATACTTATGTTCAGTACTGAACTTTCCTAAAGGGAAAATTAAGCATAATAATTAATGATGGTATATTGTTCCCCTCAAACTTTGGGGACATGACTTATGGCTTTGGTGATGAAAGGTAATTGTTTTCTAGTAAAGAATTCATCACAATTGTATTTAAAATCTTTCCTTGGATTGTTCTTAGGAGTTAAAGAGCAAAGTGATTCTTACCTCATTCCATTTTCAGATGCTAATGATTAGAAGTGATTCTTAACATTATAGCTATTACTCAATATTATCAGTCTTTTATTATTACTTTTCAGAAAGTAAAATATCTAATATTGATAGATGAAGTGAGAGAACTCAAATGAATGTTTAAAACTGTTTCCTAAACTTTTCTTCAAGCTTGTTGTTACTTCATCACTGTATTTGACAGTGAGCCCTTTAAGCAGAGCTTGGTAGATACATAACATAAAAGATTGCGTTTTAGTGTAAAAGTCCTTCTGACAGTGAACACTTAAAATGTATATCATGTAAGAGTTGAAAAATGAATTTAGTTTTACCAAGTATGTAAATGCCTATGTGTAGTGAAAAATATACTTGAGTAAGTATTCACTCTATGATGCACATTTATGTTTAGATAAAAATATAGCAGCTAGCCATAGTGAGTTATAAATCATAGCCTTTTTCTGCAAATGAAGAATAATGAGTAACCTTATCTAAAATAAGATAGAAAATCAAACCAAAAACTTTAACTGATAAACTAAAAGCATAAAAATGATATGAATATATTTTTCTGAAGCTTAAGCATGTATTTTATGATATTCTAAATTTAAAAAGTGCATGAAATAGTTTTAAAAACCAAGTTACAAAATACAAATCTAAAGGATTTTTGTCTAAATTAATGGATCTTCTTTTTGAAAATCTGCTTGCTCACCTCAAACATTACCTGCAACATGAGTACATTTTCAGGTAGTGTGAATTCATGTAATTTTCTAAGTGGGTCAGGACATTTGCTTTTTGGAAGAGTGTAGGGCACTGGAAATACACAGACTCTCACCAGAATGTTGAGTCTGGATCAAGTGAAATAAGGCAAGGAATTGATATGAGGAAAATTCACCAAAGAGCCTTGGGAAGGGATTGCCAAATTTCTTGTTATTCTTCCAACCATTGTCAAGACATTAATGGAGATTCAAGAGATTTCTCATACAAAGTGGCAGTGTTTGTCAGAGGGAAGTCTGTTCTTTCACCCCCAAATGAATAGTCTCTAAGCTACAAAAGTCTGGTGTTTCTGAACATAATGGAAGGTGGAATATTTCTGATGATAGAGTGGAGATATTGTCATGTGACTCCTAGATTTAGGGCGGAGAAATGTGTTGGTAATTGACTTTTACATCATGACTTGTGAAAGAGGCTGAGTGAAATGTCTGTCACATGGAGTGCATTAGTTTCCTATGGCTGCTGTGACAAATTACCACAAACTTTGTGTTTTAAAACAACATGCATTTAGTCTTTTACAGTTCTGAAGTCCAGGAGTCTGAAATCAGTATAATTGGGCCAAAATCAGATTGTTAGCAGGGCTATGCTCCTTCCAGAGTCTGAGAGAGAATCTCTTCCTTCCTTCCTCCAGCTTCTGGTGGGGACTGTCCTTTCTTGGATTGTGGCCACATCACTCTAATCTTCAAGACCAGAAGACTTCAAATCTTTGTCTGCTCTGTCTTCACATCACCTTCTTCTCTATGTATAAAAAAATATCTCCCCATCTTTTTTTTTTAAATTAGGGTATCTGTGATTGTATTTATGGCCCACTCATATATCCAGAATAATCTCTCTATCTCAAGATACTTAACCTAATCTGAGAAGACCCAGTTTTGCTATATAAGGTAGCATTAGTAGGTTTCAGGAATAAGAACCTCTTTGGGAGGTCAGTTTGAATCCACCACATGGGGTCAGTAGAGATGACTCAATGAGTGAAATTTTGCCCTTACAATCAAGGCCTCAGTATGAGTTCACAAGAAAAGATTTAAGGAAGATATCTATGATTCTGTGCCTTAAAAGAGCATGCCATTAAGAGACATTACTTTCATGTCCAAATCAATTAGCCATTAAAATATGTGTGTAAAAATCTTAAGAGGTAAGTAAAATATTAGACTCATATAAAACAATAAATCGTTTTAAAAGAAAAAACACATATTTGAAAAAAAGTACTATGGAAAAATTCTGGAAATGAAAATGTGGTAGGAATGAGTGTAGAGGTGAATAATAGTAGAGTACTTTAATACCCTCCTTGCATTAATGGGTAGTTGATCAGAGAGAAGATAATATAGGTGAGCTAACAACATATTAGACCAAATGGGCTTAACAGATATACAGTAAAACCTTGGTTTGTGAGCACAAATCATTCCAGAAACATGCTTGTAATCCAAAACATTTTTACATCAAAGCGAATTTCAAGAACTATTGGCTTGGGTGTGATCATGAGACGTTCGGTGTCATGTACTACTTATATTACAAGACATTGCTCACGTATCAAGTTAAAGTTTATTTAAAATGTTTGCTATCTTGAGGAGCACTCAAGAACAATTTACTCGCAATCCAAGGTTTTACTATATACAAAACATTTCATTCAAAAGCAACAGTGGGGCGCCTAGGTGGCTTACTGGGTTAAGCGTCCGACTTTCGCTTAGGTCATGATCTCGCGGTTCGTGGGTTCGAGCCCCACGTCGGGCTCTGTGCTGACTGCCAGCTCAGAGCCTGGAGCCTGTTTCAGTCTGTGACTCCCTCTCTCTCTGACCCTCCCCTGCTCACTCTGTCTCTCTCTCTCTCCTAGAAATAAATAAAACATTAAAAAAAAAAAAAAAAGCAACAGAATAGGGGCGGCTGGGTGGCTCAGTTTGTTAAGCATCCGACTTCAGCTCAGGTCATGATCTCACAGTTTGTGAACCCTGTGTCGGACTCTCAGGTCATGATCTCACAGTTTGTGAACCCTGTGTCGGACTCTGTGTCGAGAGCTCAGAGCCTGGAGCCTGTTTTGGATTCTGTGTCTCCCACCCTCTGCCTCTCTCCTGCTTGCACTCTGTCTCTTTCTAAAAAATAAATAAATATTTTTAAAAAAGCAACAGAATATACATTTTTATCAAGTGCACATGGAACATTCTCTAGGACAGATTGTATCATATGCAACAAAAAGTTTTCATGTATTTAACAGGTATGACATATCAAGCATCTTTTCTTACTAGAAGTATATGAAACTAGAAATCAGTTACAAGAAGAAAACTGGAAAGTTCACAAAAATGTGAGATTAAATAACAATGCTACTTGGACAACCAATGGGTCAAAGAAAAAATCAAAAGAGAAATTTAAAAAATACCTTGAGATAAGTAAAAATGGAAATACAACAAAATGTATCGGATACAACAAAAGCAGTTTTAAAAGGGAAGATCACAGTGATAAATACCTATGTCACAAAACAAGAAAAGTCGCAAAACATCTAACTTTACACCTCAAGGAACTAGGAAAAGAAGAACAAATAAAGACCAAAGTTAACAGAAGGAAGAGAATAACAAAGATTAGAGGAGAAACAAATGAAATAGACAGTACAATTATAATAGAAAACGGTCAGTTAAAGTAAGAGCTGGTTCTTTGAAAAGAGAATAAATTTGACAAACCTTTACCTAGATTCATAGAGAAAGAGAGAGAATTTAAAAAGGTAAAATCAGAAATGAAAGAGAAGTTACAATTCATAACCCAGAAATATAAAAGATCATAAGAAACTAGTAAGTGTGAACATTTATATGCCAACAAATTGGAAAATCTAGAAGAAATTGATACATTCCTAGAAACATACAATCTACCAAGGCGAATCATGAAGAAATAGAAAATCTGAGCAGACAGATTACTAGTGAGGAGGCTGACTCAGTAATCAAAAACGTCCCAACAAACAAAAGTCCAGAACCAGATAGCTTCATTGGTGCATTCTACCAAACATTGAAAGGATTAATACCAATTCTTTTCAAACTCTTCCAAAAAGGAGATGAGGAGGCAACTTTTCTAAAACCATTTTACAAGGCTGGTATTACACTGATACTAAAACCAGACAAGGATACCACAGGAAAGGAAAATTACAGGTCAATATCTTTGATTAACATGGATGCAAAAGTCTCCACAAAATTAAGCAAACTGAATTCAACAGCATATTAAAAGAAAAATATAACATGATATAACATGTCACTTATATTCCAGTGATGTAAGGCTGGTGCAACATCTGCAAATATGTAACTGGGTTACACCACATTAACAAAATGATGGAAAAATCGTATGATCATCTCAATGATTGCAGAAAAAAACAGTTGACAAAATTCAACATCCATTTATGATAAAAATCCTCAACAAAGACATCATTTGTGACAACATGGATAGATTTAGGGGTACAGTGCTAAATAAGTCAATCAGAGAAAGTCAAATACCACATGATCACTCTTACATGTGGAATCGAAAACAAACACACACATACATGCTCATATGTAAATATATACAGAACAGAGTGGTGGTTGTCAGAGACTCGGCATTGGTGGGGCAGTGGAGAGACATGGTAGGAGAAATGGGTGATGGGTCAAAAGATGAAAAAAAACAAATTAAATAAAAGCAAGATATTAACAAGTAAAGAAAAAATCTTTGCAACGTACTGTGATTGGTTTCTTGCCAATGGACATTCTCAGATAAATGAAGAAAATATGTAATGAAACTAAAATTTCAATGGAAAAATTTCATATCTATTTTTAATATACTTTTACTTCCTTAGTTTAAGGAATTGATATTATCTAATAATAATTAAATAGAAAATAATATTTTTGTTGTATTTTTTTTAAATGTAAGTTAAATGCTTAACATGGGGCTTGAATTCATGCCCCAAGATCAAGAGTATCACACTCTCCTGACTGAGCCTGCCAGGTGCCTCAAAAGAATGTTGAAATATTTAAATTATAATTGATTAACTGCTCCAGTAAGATGTATTTATACAAATAAATTTAAAACTCAAGACAGTAATGACCCCAAGAACTCCAAAGACAAGGAGACATAAAAATACCAAGAAAAAATAAAATCACATAATTACTTGACATAGAAATTCCATTTCTAGTATCTCTGCCAAGGTAAGCTTGATTTTTTTTTTTTTTTAATTTCAGGAAGAACCAATAACAAGTAAAAACAATATATAGTGAAATAATTCTGCATTGAAGAGAGAATAAAGAAGATAGAATGAAGAGGGGCAAAGAGGAAAGCAAAGCTTCTGTACGTTTACCTTGTTTTATTAGTTAGACTTTGAAAGAATGTGGTTTACATGTTTTAGAAAGCAATATTGTAGGAAAAAGAAAAACAATTCTAAAACTTGAAGATGAACTGAGACTAGATTTATACCAAGTTGGCAACAAAACCAATTATAACAAATGGTTTTGAAACATGTTTATAGTGACTGTAAAGCTTAGCACTGAGTACAAATAGATATGCAAAGAAATGTTAAACATCATTCACGAGTCTTATTTTAGTATCATCATTTTTATTGCCATTTGAAACTATCAAATGTATATTAAAGCATAAAACAAGCAAGAAAATATGGTGTTTTAAGAGCCAAGATTTTTAGCATAATAAACAAAAACCATAGTTAAAAATGTTTAAGTAAATCACTGTAATCTTAAAATTCAAATGACTTTATCTTTTAGAAATAAATGTATTTCTTAGCTGCCCATAGAAATACCTGGAAAATAATGTTGTAAAAAATTTTGTGTCCCAGGCACCCATATTATGGCTTATAAATGCCATTTTTTTTCTAAAAGAAATGGAGTTAGAAAATGGAAGATTTCAGATATCAGGCTGAAAAATGCACATGGAATCAAAGATCTTGTACCAGAAAGCAAGAAGCTGCTGGGATTATGTTCAAAAGGGCCGAGAAATAAACTTGAGGAGAATCTCACTATCCAAGAATGGAGCAATTTGATCATGAAAATGAATAACAACTCACTTATTTAAATATATCAAATATATAAAATCCATTTGGGATTCAAGAGAATCAATGTCTTACTCTCAAAATTAATAAGGAGAAATTAAGCCTATATTCTCTTTCTTGTAAGCTAATGGTAAGTGGAGAAAACATTCTTCTGCATAATAAATACGGAAAAGATACTTTTTAAAGGAATAATAGAGCTAGGCAGCCATCATAAGTGGATGATACAACAATCAAGTGAAAGGTTAATGAGAAATTTTATAATGGCTGAATCACACTGACAACATCTTTGCTTGGTGATCAGTCATCAGTCTTAGCATCTTCAAAATTGAATCACATATGTTTTATGTATATTAATACAATGCAGTGAGAATACACATCACAACCTATGTATTATTTTTATAAATAAATCTTTTTATCTCAGAAAGTCTCTAGAGCTGGTTACAAATGCATTTTTTAAATGAGAAGAGTTACAAGTTTAAGGATTGATTCTATTATGAAGCAATAACATATATCCAGGAAGTATCTGTAATAGTGATTCGGTGTCTTCAACAAATATCTGACCAGGAAAAGAAAGGATAATTGGTACAGATTAAGAAGTTTTAAGAGACATAACATACAAATACACTTTGTGGGTCTTGTTTTGTTTCCCTTATTTGGATGAGTCAACTTTAGAAAGACATTTTAGTCAACTAGAAAGTTTTGAATACTGACTAGGCATTAAATATGTTAAAGTATTATTTTTTGCTAGGTTGGATGAAGCTACTGAAATTATTATGAAACAAACCAAAAACCCAGGCATTTGTGAAATATATTCAATTACTTACTTGTAAGATAAAAAAAAAAAAAAACTATCTGCAATATTTTGGAAATTACTCCAAATAGAAAAAATGAAAACACACCAAACAAATAAAAACAAAAGCAGAAGAACATAAATTAAAAAAATAAAGACTAGAAAGATGTTTATAATTCTTAAAGATGGGGAAGAGGTATATGGGGTTCATTATATAATTATTACTGCTCTTAGATAAAGTAAAAATTTCCATTTAAAAAAGAAATACTGAGAAAAGACACAGTACCACATAGAGAAGCAATCATTTGACTGGCAGTAGGTTTTACAACTGTACTAATAATGGCCAGAAGATAATGGAATAATATTTTGAAAGTGCTGATGGAAAAAAGAAAGCTGTCAATCTCAGATTGCCTAATCTTTTACGTATCAATCAAAATTGAACATGATATAAAGGTATATCCCATTCAAAGACTAAGACTTTACTAATAAGCGAATGTGAGGATTTTTGTGTAANTATAAATGGTATGATATAAAATGATATAAAGGTATATCCCATTCAAAGACTAAGACTTTACTAATAAGCGAATGTGAGGATTTTTGTGTAAGATATGTTGAAAAATAGTGGTTAATTATATTTTTAAATATCTTGAAAATCTCTATCAACTAGGTGACAATTGTGATATGTCAGCTGGTAGAAAATGAAATAGAAAGAAGGCAACTACAGAGGAAGAGACCTAATTAATACAAAAGCATGGCATTCATTGCCAGTACAAATATATATTCAGAACTAGATAATAGGATGCTAGGAAGTGTATGGTAAGGGCTAAGACTTGCAGAGAAACTGTCAATCACAACATACAGTATCTTACCTGTCCTATAGAATTTGAACATACTGCATAGAAACAGAGTATTTTGGGGCACCTGGGTGGCTCAGTCGGTTGAGCATCTGCCTTTGGCTCAGATCATGATCTCACAGTTTGTGAGTTTGAGCCCCGCATGAGGTTCTGCGATGGCAGCTTGGAGACTGAAGCCTGCTTCAGATTCTGTGTCTCCCTCTCTCTGCCCCTCCCCTACTCACACTCTGTCTCTATCTCTCTCAAACAGAAATAAATGTTAAAACAAAAATTAAAAGAAAAGAAACAGTATTTTTCAAAGGGCATTAGAGAGATTATTTCTAGAGTCAAGATTACATTAGAAGAGGATCCCTCTGTTAGTAGTAATATATGTGTTAGATTTTGAGGAGAAAAGATAGAATTTGAGAAGAGATAGGCAACAAAATAGGAGATTATTGCATAATGAAAAATATTACAAAATCTGATATTAAAGTAACCAAAGTGTTGATAAAGATAAAAGGACAGATTTAGAAAATATTTAGGAGGTGAGTCTGAAGAATTTGGGTAATGTTTGGTTCAGAGTGTGAATGAAGTATAAAGATACAGGACTCACTCCCGATGTCTGTCTGGGTGTTTTAGGGGACAGTCATGCTGCCCTTTGAAATGAGACATACAGAACATCTAATTTTAATGGTAGAAGCAAATGTAATACATTTAGCTGGGTATTGTTGAGTTCATGGTAACTTTGTGGCATTCAGGTCCAAATAACCACTGGGAATTTAATATATCTGGTGTAAAAAACGAATGTATTGTTCTGGAGCTTAGGAGTGAAAAAGAGTAATATTTTAGGAGGTATTGCACTTATGACAATGGATAAATATCTTTCACCTGGAATGAGAAAAGAAGATTAAGGAGCCCTGAAGAACATAGGTATTTGTAAGCTGAGAATATACGGGGGAACATATAGTGAATGCTAAGATATTTGCAAAGATGTTATGAAAGAAATGAGGGGGACTAGTCATGTATGAGTTTTATCAAAGATATATATTTAAAATTTAAAAAGTCTTCTAAATTACTATATAACATTGGTGGAATCTTTTTCAGAATAAATCTAATGTAATAGAAAGCACGAGTAAAATTTAAGTATGGAAGGACATGAGTGGTATAATCTCTCCCTACAGTTTTAGGGGCAGGTAATAAAAGGAAAGGAAGAATGAAGAGTTTTTGTTTTCTTATTTTTGTGTTCTTGTGGAAAAGCTAAAGAAAGTAAATCTAAACAAAAGGATAGATACAATTTTGAAAAAAGAAATAGTAGATGTTGCAAATTCAGGGAAGAGCAAGGACCAAATAATTAAATGTGTAATTTCTGGTCAAACATAACAGGAGATTGGATCAATACTTAGGTGGGAAAATTGAACTGTAATAGCACATCTAGTTCTCAGAGACTACAGAAGGAAATGAAGTAAGAGCAAACATAGAGGCATCTTTAGAGATATGAGCAAGCATGTGAATTGAATGAAATTTCCTCGAGAGAGCTAATATATAGGCTAAAAATTTATAGCTCAGAAATCGAATTATTATTAAGCACCAAACAAACCACTGAAGTTAGGAAACATGAATGTGTTTTTTCTTCTGCCCCACTTTGTGAGTCCCTGATCCAAGGTAGGTGGTTTATATCTTAGAAACAAAGGCTAAGAGTGCCTGGGATGGCTTAGTCAGTTAAGCACATGACTCTTGATTTTGTCTCAGGTCATTGTATCATGGTTTGTGAAATCAAGCCCCATGTCAGGCTCTACGCTGACAGTGCAGAGCCTGCTTGGGATTCCCTCTCCCTCTCTCTGCCCCTTTCCAATATGTACACTCTCTCTATCTCAAAATAAGAAAACAAACAAATAAATAAGAAAGAGGAAAGGGATGACGTATTGAGGACAATATCAAAGGAATGGCTATAGGGATTTATTTTTTGATTAGAGAGTGAAATAGATGAGTAGCATAAAGCTGAAAGAGTGAAGGTCATAGTTACACAAGGTATATCATATGGAACACACAAAAATTTATATTATAAAACTTAATAAATATTTAATATTATTTTTAAAAATTTTAGAATAGCACCGATTCTATCTTTTTGTAACAGTGTCCTATTACAAAAGGTGAAAATTGGCAATGTGGCAAACTTCAGAATGAGAGAAGTGTATTCTCATAGTTCTCAACACCAGAAATCCAAGATTAAACTCAGCAGATCCATGCTCTAGGAGATAATCCTTTGTGTCTTCCAGCTTTTGGTAGCTCCTTCTTTGAATTATTGCATAATTCCAATTTCTGTTTTCATTTTCACATGGCGTTCATTCCTGTGTCTTTGGATCTTCTGCTTTTCTGTTTCTTCTAAGGACACCTGCTATTAAACTTAGGGTTTGCTCTAATCCAAAGTCATCTCATTTTATAATATTTAATTTAAATACAACTGCAAGCCCTAATTCCAAAAAAATCATATTCTGTGATTGTGAGTTGATATATCTTTTTTGAGGGAGCACACAATTCAACCCCTTACCCTGGGTATCTGTAAGAAGTTTGTGGATGGGTGGCCTTCTCTTTAAAGGAAGAGGTATACTAAAAGAAAGGTAATGCAATCAGGTTAGGGATCAGAGTTGGATGGAAGAGATTCTGTTAAGTGGTTGAATATTTAAGACAATGTGCTATCACATAGGAAAGCATTGGGATGAATATAGGCATGCAAAATCCAGGGCACAGTGACAAGGAGGCAAGCAGGTGAGTAGAATTGATTGGAAGATGCTTGCATTTCAGGAGGTGGCCAATGGCAATAGGGAAGGATGTCCTAGAAGGACTTACCTAGATACTATCTGGTTTCTGAAGCTTTTTGCAGAATTCAAAGGGAATGTTGTTGAGAAGTTTTATGGCATATTTGAAGATAATTCTCCTGAGACTTTTTTTCCAGGTATTTCCCAAAAGATATTTCTGAAATTACAAATGGTAGAATATGTTTTCTCTTCTTAGATTATTGCTAGTAGGTTCAGGGCTCTGAATAGAGAAGAATAAGCATGATGTCATCACTTTCTTTACATAAAGTCAAAATAAGAAAACTTTAAATATAGATAATAATGTATTAATAAAGAATTATACAAATGTTTCAATATTTTGTTTAGTTGGAAACTACCAGTTTGACATAATTGTAGGTTTTGTTAATTTGTTTTCTTGTGCATCTTATCTGAAGTACACAAAGCGGTTGCCCTACTGTTAATGAGGACATTTGTGACAGTCAGGGCTCTGTTTCAACAGATTAGGCTACCACACCAGAGCAATGGATTTTACGATCTTTCTTTGTTCAGTTAAAAAAAACTACTTCTGATTGAAAACTTGGAATATATGTTCAGTGAACTCCTGTACATATTTGAAAGTTTGAAAGAAGGAGTATTAACATAGAGCTCCTGAATGATATGTGAAAAATGTTAAACATTAAATAAAAATTAAATTAACTTTCACATGGGTAATTCCTTTGAATTTTCAATTTAAAGTTAATAGAGAATTTATTTTTAGTAATGAGATTTCTAAACTCCATGTTTTTAATACACTCTCCCAAGTTTGAATATTTTATTTTAAAAAGTCACTTAGTCATTCTAAACTTAAGCATTCTTCTGAACTCTGCCATAAAACTTTTAATTTTTTTAATGTTTTATTTATTTCTGAGAGAGAGAGATAGAGATAGAGAGAGAGCATGAGCAGGGGAGGGTCAGAGAGAGAGAGGAAGATACAGAATCTGAAGCAGGCTCCAGGCTATGAGCTAGCTGTCAGCACAGATCCCGATGCAGGGCTCGAACCCATGAATCGTGAGATCATGACCTGAGCCAAAGTTGGACACTTAACCGACTGAGCCACCCAGGTGCCCCATGCCATAAAAATTTTATCTCATGGTTCATATATATGAATCCTATATTGTGTCTGATGACATTTTCTATATAGACTAATAATATATTGTTTTAAAGCAGCAATGATAAAACAATTCTCTTGCATTCTTTATTACTTCTAAATCTTTTCCAAAGCATTCAATGCTTGATATACAGAAAAGTAGTCCTATTTATAATTCAGTGGGAGATGTGTATGTCCAATGGCTAAAGTCATCTTTATATGTAAGTATATCTTCACAAATATCCAAAAGAGAACAAATAACCAACAATATTAGAAAATATGTATAGTTATCTATAGTTCTATAGTGCCCAACCACAGTGCTTCCTAAATGCCAGTGACTGTTCCTAGATAAATTGATTTATATGACTATTCATTAAATAATAACTTACAAATTAATTGACTTATTAATTCTCTTGTAAATTCTTCACTAAAGTTAGAAGTGTCAAAGAAACCTTAGATACTAATTAAGACACTAAGACTACAAGTGTAAATGAGGTATAGCTTCTTCAGTTACTCAGTCTGGTGAAATGTCTTGTCTTATTATAATTTAAAATGAATTTTTAAAATTGTATTTATTTTGAGAGAGAGAGAGATATTGAGAGAGAGAGAGGGAAAGAGCGAGCATGGGGGAGAGGAAGAGAGAGAGGAAGAGAGAGAATTCCAAGCAGGCTCTACACTGTCAGCCTGGAGCCTGAAGCAGAGCTTGATCTCAAAAAATGCAAGATCATACCCAAGCTGAGAGATCAAGCGTCAGACGTTTAATCAGCTGAGCCACCTAGGTGCCCCTAAAGTGAATTTTATTAGTTACTGATACTCTACACTGATATATTGATTCATGTACCATACATCCTCTATTTTTGTTTATTGAATCTATGAAGCATCTTACTGGATGTATATCATATAATAAGATCTAAAGAATCCTTGGATAGTGACTTACAAATATTTTAATCAAGTATTACATAAACCCCCCAAAATAATTTTATTCTTTGTATCCAAGTTTTCTAAAATAGAAATAAATATCTTGACAATTTCAAGGGAATTAATTTATACTGCATTTATTCTGTACTTTAATACTAAGAGCAAGATAAATTAGTAAGAGTACATTATATTACAATTTGGTAATATTTACCAAAAAATAATGTTTCATGTAGACAATATTGTGTAAATGTAATCTTAGAACATTTGAAAAAAGAGCATTTTCTTTAATAATATTAACTGGATTTAAAAATCAATAGAATATTTGCATATTTAAAAACATTTTTATTTTTCATTTTTAACTCATATTTCTTTATTTTTGGACTTTGTATGGAAGGTATAGAAAAGTATATAAATCATATTCTCTTTTTTTTAAATATTTTTATTTATTTCTAGGAGAGAGAGAGAGACAGCGTGAGCAGGGGAGGGTCAGAGAGAGAGGGAGACACAGACTCTGAAACAGGCTCCAGGCTCTGAGCTGGCAGTCAGCACAGAGCCCGACGCGGGCTCGAACCCACGAACCACGAGACCATGACCTAAGCGAAAGTCGGGCGCTTAAGCAACTAAGCCACCCAGGCGCCCCTAAATCATATTTTTAAGTTAAAAGGGCATAACTCTATCTGTTTAGGTATATCTGATTTCTGTATCCTAAAATATTTTCAACAGTTTTCAGGAATGATATAAAGATTATAAGTAGCTATTGCCTTTTGGAAGAGAAAGTAGGGTAGAATAAGTGGTGTTCCCTTTAAAAATAATTAAGTTAATTAATTGAGAGATGAACAGTATATTTTCATTTAGAAGCCTAACAAAGTTGATTAATGCTTTAAAGAATTTCAAATATTCCCTTTGTGTTGGAAAGGGTATAAAATTTAATACAAATGCCAATGTATATATTGTTCTAGAGTTCCTACTTCACTAGGTATTTTAACTTGTTTTTTAAAATATGATTAAGACATATTGGAATAAATGATAACTATCATAAGAATTTTGATTTCTTTCCTTGGCAAGCTTTGAAAAATCTTTCCAAGCTCTGAAGAAGTTTGTATTTCTTGTGTACAACAGTACTAGAAAATGGTAATTAAACCTCTTTTTAACGTAACAGGATGATTCATTACCTTATTTGAAAAATAACTGTTGAGTAACTTATGGACTAGGGATACTCTTTAATATCTGAAACTTTCAATTTAAAGACACTTAATTGATACTGAATATTGCATTTTAAAACATCAATTTCTCTTTCACACACACCACACACACACACACACACACACACACACACACACACACGGGAGTCTTGTTTGGGATCTGTGTCATCAGTATATTCCTCTTTCTTGTGCGTCCTCAAAATCTTTCCTCTAAATTACTTTCCCTGAATCTGTAAACATAGTAAATTTCAGTGGTTATTGTTTCTTTGTAACCCAGGTAAGCAGCGGAGCTCCTCACATAGAACATTTGCTCGTCCATATTTCCCAGTCCCCTTTCACTTCATCAGAACTTGCTAGCGCATAAGAATAGACTGTGTACCAAATGACACGTGTCACCTTTGGGCCATTGCGTAGAAGAAAGAGTGAAGAAGTTTGTAGTTAAATTGTTCCCTACCAGGAATGGTGCCACCCCCTAACAGCCTACATTAACTTGAAAGTGACTCTATGGATCAGGTCCCGCCATCCCAAACCCCATCACTGATACATTCTAGACATGCAGTTAGGGAAAACCAAGCAAATCTTTGTGGTCTTAAGGAACTGAAGTTGCAAGATTAATTTGCTAGCAGAGCTTAATAGAATTTATCCTAATTCACCATTGATCGATTATTTTTCTATCCTGTGATATTCTTTTGTTGTTGTTGTTGTTGCTGCTGCTGTTATTTGATTTTAGTAAAATCTCAGTTTTATTATTCACCTAGCCCAGGAAAGATACTTAATATCTTTGCTTCTCAGTTGTCTCTTCTGTAAACTAATATTAATCATTAAACTATACCTTTGCTGTAAAAATAAAGGTTACATAGATGTTATTTTCTTATTTTCCTTGAGTAACCTGGCTTCTATATTATTTAAGTCTCCTAAGGTGCCTAACCTTTTTATTTGTTCTTGAGCATTTTATTTGTTCTTGTTTCCTTGAGTGAAACAAGACATCTGCTCTTACTCAGCCTCAGAAAAAGCACCAAGCCTCTACTCTCAGAATCTCCCTTTCCTTAGCACATATATTTTATCCCCTTAAAGCTCTCATTTCTTTTCATAACATCAGTGAACATTTCTATAATCAGGGTCCTGTATTAATCCAGCCAAAAGCTCTCTTCTGAACTCTGCATTTCTTTTCTAACTTCCTGCTAGATGTTTTCTCATAGGTCATACGCTCAGCATGTCTGAACATTTGACTTCACCATGTCTCCCTAGGTTACATTTTCCTTCATGGTTCTTGTTAGCATACCTATGCTAACAACATATTTAAACATTATTTAAAATGTTCTCTTCAACCAACTGATTACAAATCATTAAATCATAGTGTAATTATTTTATAGTCATTCTCTTCTTTTGACAAATTTACATTGGTTCAGGCTCTGTTAGGCACATATGGTTCCACATTGTGTACAGAATAAAGTTTAAAAATTATGTATGGGGTGTCTGGATGGCTTAGTCGGTTAGACATCCGACTTTGGCACAGGTCATGATCTTGTGGTTGGTGGTCAAGCCCCGCATTAGGCTCTGTGCTGACAGCTCAGAGCCTGGAGCCTGCTTCAGATTCTGCATCTCCCTCTCTCTTTGCCCCCCCCCCCCTCGTACTCTCTCTCTCTCTCTCTCTCAACAATAAATAACCATTAAAAAATATGCATATACACACATAATGCCCCTACACACTTTTTAGGACTTGTCTTTCTCAGCAGAGCCCCAAATCCTATTTCCAATTCTGCACTTTAGCCACATAATTGTATTTCCACATTTCATGAACATAGCACTTGAAAAGTGTAAGAATAATATCACAGAACTTTGATTTTTCTCAATTTCTTCCCTCCAACTGTATCTGAATGTAAATAAACTCCCTGTCAGCAACACACTCTAGAAAGATTATTTCATCCAATAGCAAATAATCTCTTTCTGACCTCCTATAGAATTTGGGTCTTGCCTTATAGCACTATCACAGTGTGCCTTACACTTTAGTAATTGAAATGTTTATGGATTCTCTATTAATATGTGGCTTATAGAGAACAGCAAGAAATACCTTAATCTTCTTCTATTTCTCATAATAACTAGAACTGTCTGGAAGCACTTAGTAATGCTATAAAATTGGAGTGAACATCTTTATTTGATTATCTGTAGAAATTAAAATATTCATTTATAATAATTATATGAGCTAGGTCTATAATCTCTTTAGATTTCATCTATAAATTATATGTGGGGAAGATACATGGATGCATATTTACAACCTTCACCCCTGCCAATAGAATAGCTAATGTTGTTTTTGAAAACAAGTTATATTAGAGCACTATACAACATAAAAATAATTTATTTTTATATTTAGAAAGTCTGCCTCTATTTTATTAGCTTACTTCTGTGCATGTCTACTATTTAGCTAGAGCATAAAGCCTTCTTGGTAATATGCTACACCAAAACAAATCACCCAGTATGAATTAAAAATTGGAGATTTCTGGGTGGCTCAGTTGGTTGAGCGTCGACTTCAGCTCAGGTCATGAAGTCACAGTCTGTGGGTTCAAGCCCTGTGTTGAGCTATATGTGCTGGCAGCTCAGAGCCTATATCCTGCTTCAGATTCTGTATCTCCCTCTCTCTCTGCTCCTGCCCTGTTTGTGCTCACTCGCTCTCTCCTTCTCAATCTCTCTCTCTCTCTAAATTAAATAAATAAATATTTTTTAAAAGTTTATAAAAAACTTAAAGCTACTGTGAAAACTACTACACACTCATGCATTAGAATCAAAAGGACTAGCAATAACAAATGTTAGCAGGGAGATTTCTATTCAGAATGTGTAGCCATTCCATATAAGGAATTGCTGTTTTGCATATAAACTCTAGCTGTAATTGTAGAATGACTAGGTTTGCTGAATCTACTGATAAAAAACAGGATTCATATTCTTCATGAACTTGGCATTCTTCTAGTAATTCAGTTTTACTATAATATATACAGAATATTATTTCATAACATATTAGAATGGATAATAATATATAATGGGATATAATAATATAATAAGTATAATAATAAATAAATATAAAGAGTAAATAATGTCAATAAGAAACCAATCCTTTAACAATAGTTTGGAAGCACTCCTCAGACCATCCAGGTTTCTCAATGTCTCTGTCTCTCTTACCCCAGAAATGACAATGATTGAAATCTGTGTAATAGACCGATTTAAGGTAATGAGGAATTACACCAGATCCTAATGGAAGAATTACTGTGAGTAGTCCTGTTTGTCCATGTGTTAATTTTGGTGGAAGACCATGCCCTTCAAAGTGAAAATGCACTTCTTCTACTTCCTGGTAAAAATCCAATATCACTACACATAAATGATATATAAACAAGGTATAGGAGTCTCAGCACACAAAGACATAGGTGATCTCACTTCATGTGTAGTTTTACATGATATGGTGGCATTAGCTGGAAATGAACTGCAGTAGCTTTGGGGAATATGCTAGAAGGTGATGAGGAAGAACAACAACAACAGAAAAACATGCTAGGGTACCTATTATATCTTAAAGTGATTTGTCCTGCCATCTGCTCTTCTTATTCAGAGCTTGCTGATGTGATTTATATTTTTATTTATATTTTAATTACAGGCATTCTTTCAAAGGATAACATATGCCCTGAATGGTGCTCTGTTGTAGTCCAAATACTCATCTTACTATGAGGGCTTGGGTTGGGGTTAGTGACCCTCAATCACATGTGATGGCCTACTTTTAAAATGGGTCACTTGAGGGGTGGGTAGGTGGCTCAGATGGTTAAGCGTCTGACTTCAGCTCAGGTCATGGTTGGGCCCCGCATTGGGCTCTGTGCTGATGGCTAGGAGCCTGCTTCAGATTCTGTGTCTCCCTGGCTCCCTCCCCCTCCCCAACTCATGCTCTGTTTCTCTGTCTCAAAAATAAACAAACATTTTTTTTTAATAACATGGGTCATTTGATTTCCATAATCAGGAGCTCTGACTGTCCAGAAATTTTATGATTGTTGGTAGGAATACCATCAACTGGTTGTTTCAGGCTTATGTTGTTAGAAGAATAGAAAGAGAGAGCTATGGTATATTCTGAATCATAGGATTTATGACCAGAGGCCAATCTGTTTTATAGAACATAATCTTCGTTTACTATCATGCTGCCGTTACCATAATGAAAGTTAATGGAAAAGTATTCCAATTATAAGCATAATGGACTGCTCAGAATCTCTGAAGGTAGAGGCTAACTTTTTTCCACTAGACCAGGGAAATTGAAATAGCCAAATACAGGGAAAATGCCAGAGAAACCTGGAGATAGTGAAGCAGGAGGGAAGTAATAAGATCACTGGCACTGTGAAAAAATTGGTTGTGGGCTCATATTTTATGTTAGTTTTCTTTCTGTTACTAGTGAGTGTGGTGTTTAGAATATTTACACAATATCCATTGTCATTTTTTCTTTTTTTACATTTTCTAAACGGTATTTAAAAGAATTCATAGTCAGAGACATCTGACAGTGTCTCTACCATTTAATTTGCAGAACAAAATTGGCAAGAATACTGAACTGAAAGAAATTACAAAAATACAACGACAAATGGTCATCACTAGTTCACAGGTTGCAAACCAGCAAGATACACTCAAACAAATGGAATCGCTATGATAAATGAACACAAGCTGACACTGCCATGTGATAATGGACTCTAAGACTTAAAAGGTCACTTCAAGGGACTCTAAAGTATCTGCAACTTTGTGATTCAAAAGTGAATATAACTTTTGAATTGCAACAGGTACAACTCCATAAACTCAGGATAGTTGTGTATAGAAATTCAACCTAGATGATATTAATAAATAGTATTCTCCACTTAGAAGTATAATTTCAGAAAAGAGAAATGAATGTGATTATTCTCAGAATTGCTATTCTTTGTTAGAAAGTCACTTCCATATACTAGCATGTAAAGAATTCTTGCACATAACTGCCACTGCTGGGTAATTTCCTTTCAACCTCATATATACGGGCACTGAATTTCAATTGTTGGCAATGGTATGACCATAGCTTTTCTTTCAGTTCCCAGCAATCTGGACAGGAAGTTCATGGAATACTCGTGAGCAATGCATAAGAAAGTCAGGAAAAATGTAGTAAACCAGTTGTGAGTTTTTCTACTCAATTCCTGGTGAGCAGCTATTATATTGTTTAATTTATTATCTTCATTTCTGAGCGTTTATCAGCTGACCTATGGTAATGATATTGGTAATGGCACTTTACTGAAAAAACAGGAAATAACAACAAGAAATATTGGAGACTTGCCTCTTTAAGATCTGTCAGTTTCCATAATGGAAGATAAAGGCTAGAGGTCAGGAAATGACTGAATTTGGGAGAAAATATATGGAGAGATAGGAAGAAAAACAAGTTCTATTGGATGCTTCCTAGTCTATATCTCTTAGGACAATTATAGCAGTTGATTTCAAAAATACAATTGTAGGACACCTGGGTGATTCAGCCAGACTCTTGGTTTTGGCTTAGGTCATCATCCCAGAGTCGTGGGACTGAGCCCTGCTTGTACTCCACATGGAGCATGGAGCCTGCATTCTCTTTCTTCCTCTATCTCCTCCCTTCCCCTGCTCCCACGCTCTCTCTCTCTCTCAGAGCAAAACAAACAAAACACCATTGCTTATATTTACTTTTGTATGATGCTTTCCTACACAATATATTCTGTATAAAAAGATCCTGATGTTGAAAAGAATCCCCTCAAATAATTTTAGACTAACAGATAAATAGAAGAAGAAAAGAGAGAATGAAAAGCAGAAAGGAAACCTATAGAAGCAACTATGAAAAAAATATCAAAAAAAAAATCCACTGAGAAAGAAAGAAATAAGAGGGAAAATGACTAAGGACTTAGACTACATGTGATTTCATGTAATATATTGCCTGTCGTATATTAAATATCTTAACATGCAGCTATGTACATACACCCTCAGAGAGAGGAGGAGACATAGATGAGAGAGCAAGAGAGAGAGAATCATTTTAAATACTGGGACTAGGGAATAGGAGTATTTTATCTAATTTGGAATAAATCAGTAGTGATGTTGGATTGTGACAAACTTGTACATTAAAGCTAGAATTATCACATTTTTTTAACCTCACCTGAAGATTTTCATTTTGTCTGCCATTTTATTTTAAAATTTCCAGAAAAAAAAATGTTTCTATTTTCCAAGATGAGTTTGTTGCATGGCAGTTATGTGTATTTTGTATTATGGTAGATATGGCAGAATTGGGTGTCTTGGATTTAGAAAATCTTTCACTGTTGACTCCTAATCTTAATTATTTACCTGCTCCACTTGCTTATTCCTACACTATCTCTTCCACTCTGTTGCCTTAAAGTGACAAGCAGTGATGCTACATGCCTGCCCAGGGCTTTACTTGTCAAACTGAAGCCACAGAAAGCATAGCACCTTGTTTTGGATAGAGCTAGATAAGATAAATCTTGTTTTTCTCTTCTTTCTTTTAACAGCTAGCCTCTTTTAAAAAAAAAAAATGGCCTTTTTCAAACTGAATACATAAGATCTAGAAGGTTAGAACTGCAGAGGGTCAGCTTGCAAAGCCTAAAGCCAGATAAATTACTGAGGTATTGTGGGGTAACAGCACTTTGAAAACATATGGACTTTCCCCCCATCTTTTATTGGATTTAGGTCAAAGAAGGATCAAGTGAAACTGTAGCTCTCCTGGGAGAAAAAGGGCACATGGCTATAAGTAGTTTCTGGTGTTTGCACTGATCTGACCTTAACAATCTATATTAAAATAATTGCTACGTTATAATGAACATCTATTAAATGATTAAAAATATAATAATGATGAAAAAATATTCACATGTAAAAATCTTTGTAGTATCTAAGCTTCTATAAAATTATAAAATATATAATAGTCATGTAGCTATTTGAATATTATATATTATATAATAACTATTATGGTACACATTTTAATGTGATATATACAATATGAAATTTCAGTTCAGTTGTCTGGGCTTTATTCTTAATATTGAGACAGGAATGATGGCATTGAGAGACATATATAGCATTTTACAGCTAACACAGCATATTCACATGTTATGTTAATTATAATAATTATAATAAAGCTGGCACAAGACTGTGATTGAAGCATTTCAGAGATCTTATTCAAGGTTCACAGTTACAAAGTAGGAAGTGTTTAACAAGGACCTAAATCATGAGAATCTCTTTCTTCTTCAAACCATTGTCTTTAAATAAGACTAGGACCATTTATCACATTTTTAGTTATCTTTGAGTTTTTAAAAATAATCTACTTTGGGAATTNATATTATATATATACATATATATTACATACGTATGTATACATACATATACAATACATATACATATACAATATGTATACATATATAATATATATACATACATATACATATGCATATATATATAATTCCCAAAGTAGATNATTTAATATAATTATTATATTACTAATATATCATATATATAACTATGTTATATACTAATATGTTATATACTAATAATTAGTATATTATAGATATATACTGTATTATATACATATAATTAGTATATGTTATATACTAATATATGTTATATACTAATAATTATGTATTAAATATAATTAATATAATTACATTACTAATATATATATCAGTATATGTATTTATATATATATAAATGCATTTGATCATTAACAAATATTTCTCAAACACATAGCAAGCCAGAGCTGCAATACCTGGCAGATAAGTGATAGCAAAGCAAAGGAAAGGGCACTGCTTCTATCATGTAGCAAGGAATGCATATAGAAATAAATATAACAAACAGAAGAGTGACTCTTTCATCTGAATNATTTCCAGAAAAATAAGTTTTGATTTGTGGCCTGAAATTATTAGATGTTTCCAGTAGGAACGTTGTTTACTCAAATGGAAGAGCACATGTGGGGAAATCTGGGAGAAATTACAATAAAATATAAGAACTGAAGGGCACCTTGCTGGCTTAGTCGGTTAAGCATCGGGTCATGATCTCAAGGTCCATGGATTCCAGCCCCACATCAGGCTCTGTGCTGACAGCTCAGAGCCTGGAGCCTGCTTTAGATTCTCCCTCTCTCTCTGCCCCTTCCCCACTCATGCTCTGTCTGTCTGTCTCTCTCTCAAAAATAAATAAACATTAAAAACATTAAAGAAAAAAACAATATAAGAACTGAAGGTGAATCCACTGCATCTGGAGAGCAGAAAGAAAGGAGGGAGGTGAAGGGGAGATCCACAGGGGTGAGTTCACTCAGAGTCACAGAGACGGGAGCCTAGGCGGCTCAGTCCATTAAGTGTTGGACTCTTGGTTTAGGCTCAGATCATGATCTCCCGGTTTCGTGACTTCAAGCCCCATGTCAGAATCTGCACTACGAGTGCAGAGCCTGCTTGGGATTCTCTCTCCTTCCCTCTCTGTCTGCCCCTACCCCACTTGCATCCCACTTGCATGGTCTCTCTCTCTGTCAAAATAAACTGAAAAAAAAAAAAAAAAAAAAAAAAAAAAAAAACAAANAAAAAAAAAAAAAAAAAAAGAATCACAGAGCCAACACCACAGAAGAGCTTTGAGTCAATATCTGATATGAGACTTACTGGTGGTGGCTGGAATTAGTTTGGTTTAGAAGTGGCTCACAGATGGCTCACATCTGTGCATCTCTTTCCAATTCCACATTCACATTGTTAGCATGAGATCAGCCATTGTGTCATTCACGCAACAGAAATCACCACATGACCACTCTTAGAATACTTCTGAAAGAGAAGGACTGTACAATGTGGAATGAGAAAGGTTGTGAGAAGGCCCATTACGTGTCTATTGCAGTAATTCAGGTGAGATGTAACTTAGATTAGAAAAATGACAGTGAGAATCAGTATAAATTTGTTTTCAGTATTTAGGAATTTGAAATAGGATATGTTGATTGATTGGAGTTGGGAAGCACACAAAAGAGAACAGCAAAGCACAGCAACCACATTTCTGGCATGAACAATTTGGTGCATAGAAGACCTTAAAAATGTCTTACCACAAACTGGAAAACCATTTGCTCATGGATACTGGCTACTGAATATCCATTTGCTACTGGATAATTGCATAACTGTTCCTAGTTTGTCTAAAATAGATAGCTCTAGCAAACGTGAATTTTCTTTTCAACTCTAATCTGTGGAGTGGGCAATAATTATTCACAGTGGGGTGCAGAAGGGGATTTTATGAACAAAGAAAAAGAAATGCATCAGTGTTAGTGACTATAACAAGACTGACATTAATACACTTTAAAAGGATTGGTGAGATCTTAGGAGACACAGGTCAAACAAGAAGACAGTGGTGACAGGCATGGGACTGTTAGTGTTCTTTTGGCCACCATAGGGATAAGAGAAAAATACAGAGTTCAAGTTCGATGCAAGAGAGAAAGAGTTTGTAGCAGTATGGATTCCCTTGGATTCCATTAGACTTATAATAATTATTTCATGCTGATGAATAATTATAAATGGAATAACTAGTATTTTGGGCTGCTATAATCGGTGAGAAGATTTTGAGAAAATTTTGAGAAGATTTTATGATGTAAGGATAAGGACACAAAAGGAAAAATCTGAGCAGTTCTCTTACCAGTTTGATCACAATCAAGGCCAGTAAGTGAGGCCCAGATATCGTGTCATCTCATGAGTTTTGAACACTGATGTTGCTACCTGCCAAAGAGTCTAGAAAAATCAACTTCATTTGCTTAGTGACTTGTGTAGGTGTGTAAAAATATTTTAGCACCTCTAGAGCTACCTTTTATAAGATCACTTAAATATTTAAGTGAGTCAGCATCAAATCTGAATTTCATTGTCGTAATAACCTACAATACCACCCATGAAATTCAAGGTTATTTTTCTAATCTTATTTTAAAGATAATGACATTGTAGGTAACAGTGTTCTTAAACCCAGTTTGCTAATAAATTAAATCCTTTTTTTTAAACAAAGGAGAATCTACACAGAACTATTTCCCCTTCCATTTTAACCTGATCGAAGGCAAAAAAAATTATACCAGCTGCCTCTTATAGTTTATAGCAAATTCAATAAAACTATTTTTGAGATTGTACCATGTTCCTTATGTTTATAATTCATAAACTCTTTATTACTTGGTAAAGGAAAATAGTAAAACATCAGAATATATCACAAGCTAAGAATGAGGCACATCAAAGGATAATTGAGGCTCTTAATTCCATTTCCAGCATTTTAGTTTTTTTATGCAGAAAAATTGTGTGAATCGTTTTAATTTGAAAAGGTTCTGTTTGTTTTCTGTCCTTTTAGAATATATGCAATGACTCAATATACTGCTTGTCAAAACCTGCCAGTATAATGTTGGTATGTTGTACATACAGACACTCAATTTTAAATTAAGGGAAAACTGGTTTTGGATAATTAAATGTAGAAAAGTATTGGTTATGTTTGTGTTTTGTTTTTGCAAGAAGAGGAAAACTAAAGTACAAAGAGCATTTGTTCATTAGAAGTGTCTGAAACTTAAGTGAAAAGAAAGAATTACTTCCATTCTCCTGGTCAGACTCCAAATTGGGTAATTGCATTTTTGCTTTTCTTACAGTTTCTTTCCAGCTTTCGATGCAGCTGCTGTCCTTCTCTATCCTTATGCTAAACTACAACCAGGGTGCCTATGTGTAACGTGAGGCAGCAAATTGATTTACTCTCCGGGGAGAGGCGAGGCAGAGAGCAGGAGAAGGGGATGGACTCTGCTTCTTTTTTCTGATTCCAGAAATCCAATATGATTTAATTACTACATATTTGGTGGGAAATGGCCTTGTGTATTTAATATTTTCCCTTTGTTATCACACTTTGTCTCTAGGCACTAGGTGTGATCAAAAGAAGTAACATAAAACGTGGTTAAATACAGCTTTAACAAAATGATATTTTGATAGAGAGAGAAAGAGAGAAAGAGAGGAAGAGAGGGAGGAGGGAGAGAGAGGCTTTAGCTTACATGGCTATGTCCACTATGGGAGAATTTATTCAGCTATACAACTATGATTTGTGATGCTGTCTATACATATTTTATTAACTAACAGTATATTAATTGAAAAATTATTAACGTTTGCAATTATACCGTCCTTTCCATCTGCTAAAAATTCTTTATGTTTATTTATCTATATTTTAGGGAGTTTTAGTCGTGTTGATAATTGTGTCTTGGATTCCATGAATTTCTTCAGGAGTGACCATGTATTTTCATTTCTGCCTAAATAGCAATTAACATAATGGCTAACAGAGGAAAGTGCTCAGTAGTCATTTTTTAAATGAAGGAACAAATAAATGAAACTTTGGTATGGGTTCCAGGCTCTCATATGTTTAGGATTAGAAAGCTAACAGTGGATTCTATTGTTCTACAAAAAAGTGTCAGATAAGTAATGACAGAAGGAAATGATATAAAGGAGCCAATAACAAGGGAAAGAAAGAGTACCTGAGAAAGTTAACCCAGGAAAACTGATGAAACAGAAATCTGGAGCCATTTGGTCTGGGGACAAATATTACAACATAACTCTACAGGTCTTATGGATATCTCTGGGATAAACACACTATAGAGCTGAAAATGATTACATTAATGAAGCGATTTCAGGTTTTACTTCTATTCTTAATTCTGCTCCCTTAAATAAGAAGACATACAAGAAATTTGTGAGACGCAGGGTTTTATTGTGTTTTCTTTCATTTCCCTGTACATACAAGATTGTATTGGATGATATCTAAAAATATATCCTTCAAGACCTCATTCAAAATCACAAAGATAGTTTATGGAAAAACAGTCAATTTTCCCAGAGAATTCTCTAGGACGTTAGTTACTTTGTCAGCTTCTCCCCAGAAAGTTCCATTGTGCCCACATTTTTGCATAAACGTTTTTGTATTATTTTAATGATTGATGTAATTATATACATTAATGTAAAATGTATTTAATAAAAATTGTTTATCTGTCTTACTGAACTTCTAATTCCTGGACAGTAGTCATAGGTCTGTTTTATTCAGTCCTGAATCTTTTCCTCTTAGCATAGTATTGGGGATATAGAATGTGCTTATAAGAATGGGTTAAAATAGTGATATTTGTGCTAAAAATCACAGTGCTCAAATCTACACAGTTTTAATTATGTTATTCTGAGCTATAAGTTGAGCTTGGTCTATTTATTTAGATTATTAAAAAGTGAATGTTCTGTTGTCCACAGGATAGCAACAAACACAATCATTTTGGATAAATGTTTCCATTGCTATCAGATGCCAATGCCTATTAGCTTTCTAATGCAGTCATGTCACTATGGAAATGGTAATTATATAGCTAATTGAAAATATGTGGAGGGGCACCTGGGTCACTCAGTTGGTTGAGGATCTGACTTTGGCTCAGGTCATGATCTTACACTTTGTCAGTGTGAGTCCCACGTTGGGCTCTGTGCTGACAGCTCAGAGCCTAAAGCCTGCTTCAGATTCTGTATCTCACTCTCTCTCTCTGCTCCTCTCCCAAGTCATGCTCTGTCTCTGTCTCTCAAAAATAAAGAAATGTTAAAAAAAAAAAAAGAAAGAAAAAGAAAACATGTAGACCAAAAAAACCTTAGCAACCTATTGCCAAATGACAAAAGAAAAACAATTTAGTAATGGGTTGATGTCCTTTTTTCAAGGGAAAACAATACATGAAATAGGGGAGTACAGTGCCTCATATGCAATGGACCACTCTTCCTGAGTGATGTGGGGAGGAGTGAATTTAATGGAATATTAGAAGAGTCAGCATGGAAACAAGCCATTGTTGGCTAGGAGGTCAGGGATTTCCTTCTAAGGTTTGACAGGTCCTGTTTCCTAGGGTCAGGTAAACGATCTAAAGTAGATTTGATTGGTATATGTTAGGTTTCTTCAAAAGGTGTCTTCCATAGGTGCAGGCTGACTTAGATTAAGATTTGTGACATGGTTAGGGTGCCTGGGTGGCTCAGTAGGTTAAGCAACTGAATTTGGCTCAGGTCACGGTCTCACAGTTGGTGAGTTCAAGCCCCTCATGGGGCTCTGGGCTGACAGCTCAGAGCCTGGAGCCTGCTTCAGATTCTGTGTCTCCCTCTCTCTCTCTGCCCCACCCCTGCCTGTGCCCTTTCTCTCTCTCTCTCTCTCTCTCAAAAATGAATAAACGTTAATAAAGTTAAAAGATCTGTGACATGGGCTGGGCCACTGGGGCCACCTTTGTGGGTCCCCAAATAAATACTGACTCTACTGCCTCAATATGCCAAATGATTTATAATGTTGAGGCATCATTCTATAAATACATACATGAATACTTATCCATCAACAATTCCATTAGTAGATATATCCTAAGCATAGATATATACATATGTGCACCAAAAATGTTGACAGAATGTTTATAACAAAAGATTTATAAAAGATTAGATGACATAAGAGAAGATATTTTCAGTTTGGCCTACCTCAAGATGGTCCGCTCTACCATTGTTTTATATTTTGTTATTCCTATTACTTACTGGTAGTGACACGTATTTATTCTTTGTACATTTACACTTACCTTGATTATTTACATGATATGTAGTGTCATTTTTTTTTTAAGTGATAATTGAGTGTCGGCTCTGAAGTCAAACTTCTTGGGTTTGAATTTTACCTATTCACTTATAATGCTTGCCAGCTGTTTAAATTTAAATTCCGTGCCATGTTACTCTCGTCTGCAAAATGGGGAAATAATAGTACTGTCACAAAGCTTGGATGACAATGAGGGTTGAATGAGATGATAGTTGTGTCACACTTAGTATTAGCTGTAATAAATGCTCAACATAATATATATTGTTGTGGTTATGGTGAACTTTACTGACAAATATAATATAAATGTCTATTTGCAGCTATGAGTATAGAAAGAAAAATGGCAGCAAAAGAACATGGGTGAGGTAGGGAAGAGCTCTGGATTTGTGTTCCTGCTCTGATTCCCAGAGTGTGTGATGTCTTTAAACTTAATTAACCTTTCACACCCTCAATATTCCCATATTTAAATGGGATTGATAATATCAGTTCCTTAGAATTATTACATGGCTGGTTTTCTTTCTTTCTCTCTTTCTTTCTTTCTTCCTTTCTTTCTTTCTGTACATTTGTTCTATAAATGCAAAGATTTCTTAATATCAAATATATGGCAGAGTTTGGCATGTAAATGATATTTAAAATTGAAGAATCCCTTTTGTTACAGTTAAAAACTCACTATAGGTACTTAACAAATGTGTTTAAATGCTAATTGTTTATCTCCCTTGATATTCTCTTTTATGGACTTTATGGATGTTAAGTTTTGTGGATCAAATAAACACATTTTGCTTTACCATGAAAGTTAACAACAGAGACTCCTAGACTTAAGGAGATAATATGTATAATGGATATATTCATGTAGTAGATACATTTTCCATGATCTTTGGAAGATCTTGAGAAGATAGTCCCAGAAAAAGTATAAAATCATATTTTACAAAGAGATGAGAATGTAATATTCAAATGAAGCCAGTGCCTTATTGGCTTCATTTGAAAGAATGAGCAGAACCAAGAACTACTTTATAAATGCAGACTAAACATGTTAATTCATTAATTCTAGAACAACAAAAGCAAAGAAAAATACAGATATTTGATGAGAACTACAGAATAGGATTTATGAATAGGACTTCTGTCCTCAATATACATTTTTGTATTAATTTAATTTAACAATAACAGCAAGGAATATCAAGGAATATTTGGACAAAATTATTTAATCTATCTTTGGGAAACAAGTATAAATAAATGGTATGTAGGCAGACATTTTATGACACAATCATATGAATAATTAATAAAAAATTAGATATCTCTTCTAAAATAATGTGTATAAAATTAGTTACTTATACTTTACTACTTTAATTTTTTAAATGTTTATTTTGAGAAAGAGAGCAAGTGCATGCATGAGCAGCAAGGGGCAGAAAACAAGGGAGAGAGAGAATTCTAAGAAGCCTCTGTGCTGTCAGTGCAGAGCCAGATGCAGGGAGTGATCTCACACACCATGAGATCATGACCTGAGCAGAAATCAAGAGTTGGAACTTAACCGACTGAGTGACCCAGATGCCCTTCCCTTTACAACTTTAGAGGTCAGAATTTAATTTTAGATTGTACAATGATGATTTTTTAAAATTATTTTTTAATACAAAGCTTATTCTTGACATAAACAGACAAAAAATGG
This sequence comes from Crocuta crocuta, assembly GCF_008692635.1. NCBI lineage: Eukaryota > Metazoa > Chordata > Mammalia > Carnivora > Hyaenidae > Crocuta > Crocuta crocuta. The sequence goes on from NW_027527437.1 coordinate 2,681,891, forward strand.
ATACTGATTGTATTTCATTTCTCTGCTGAGTTAGAGTTTATATATAGAGGCACCTGGGTGGCTCAGTTGGTTAAGTTTCCGACTTCAGCTCAGGTCATGATCTCACAGTTCCTGGGTTCGAGCCCTGCGTCAGGTTCTATGCTGCCAGCTCAGAGCCTGGAGCCTGCTTCAGATTCTGTGTCTCCCTCTCTCTACCCCTTCCCCGCTCACACAGTCTCTGTCTCTTTCAAAAATAAATAAACACTATTTTGTATTTAATAAAATCCTCTGTTGAGTGTGGGGTTTATTTTATATTTAATAAAATCCTAGTCCATATACCAGGTTCTATTCATATACACTAAGACAGTTCTGCTTTTCCTATCAGTGTAGTTGTTATGTAAAAGATGCTGAATTCATATTTCTTGTTCAGAATCAGTACAACATAAGCATTCAGTAATAAAACATTTTTATAATATCTCTACATATTGTCATTATATTCCTCCAAAAAGACTTTGCTTATGTAATAATTACATAGCTCTAAAAATAGTGATGTTACCTGCATGCTCTGATCCTGAAAAAATAGCAAATATTAAAAACTCCCAGCTCTTACACTCTGGATAACCACTTACTACAACCACTTTTCACCATATGACTTAGATAAAAGTGAGGGATATCCCCTTTGTTTACCTCTAAGAGAACCAAACACAATTCTTCAAATTCCCATTCTCTGCTTCGTAAATGATTATCTGAACTGTTGTTTCCCATCGATGAATTGGAACAAAATGCTCATTAGTCTAACTTTGTTTAAAATACACACCTTCTCCCAGACCTGAGAACCCCTGGCTCATCCTTATTTTGACAACCTTTCTTCAACAGGTCTTCCTGGAAAATAGGTTGGCTTTAAGGTACAATATTCTCTGTTCTATCTGATCACACCATTTATTCATCTCACTCTTCCAGACTCAGTTATTTTTAGCCTTGTTTACTCCTTTTTAGAAGAAAATCTCATTTTTCATGACCCATGATACTGTTGAGGAGTTTATGATCACAGAATTCTTCCTAATGGTCCCCATCCTATGTTTTTCCCTTTTCTCCCCATTGTACTCATCCTTTTGAATATAGTCACTTCTTATTAAGCCTGGATTAATTTTATTTCTGTTTTTGTTGTTTATTTGACAGTTATCTCAGTTTAACTTAAATGTGTAATTATGATATCTTGACTCAATCTTCTTTTGAATATAAATTCTATTTTTAGAAGACTTGTATCTATTTGCTAATAGATATGATAGAATGATTATATATTTCTAGGATTAATGCATGTAATAAAACTTTAATCATCCTTGCACATTTCATGAGAGCTCAAGTATTCTCATCCAAACTTTCCAAACTCAAGATCAAAATTGAGGGAGAGAAAAAAAAGATGCACAGAATTATACAGCTCAAAGATTCATTAGAATTCAACAATTCTAAACTCATCATTTACAGATGAGATAATATGAGAGTAGAGATGTAAACCATGTCACCCCAAAAAAAAAATACATTTCATAAGAAGTGGAATCATGAGAAGATATTAGTTATACAAGCAAAAATTGTTATTTTCCTCATCTGGCACTAAAAATGAGCTTCCAATTTCTTTCAGAACCTCTTAGGCAGATCCAGTCAACCTGAGTTCTCATTCATTTTATACTGCTTTGTATTAAAGTATAAATACATTTAGACAAGTTCACAGATCAGAATTATATAGCTAGCTAGCTGAATGTTCACAAACTGAACACGCCTGTACAAACTGCATCTTCTCAATCCATTGTATACCTTGATTTTATTTATTTAATCTTTTTAATGTTTATTTATTTGGAGAGAGAGAGAGAGAGGGAGGGAGAGAGAGAGAGAGAGAGAGAGAGAGAGAGAGAGAGAGAGAGAGAGAGATGTNGAGAGAGAGAGAGGGAGAGAGAGAGAGATGTACACCAGCACATAAGCAGGGGAGGGGCAGAGAAAATGGGGGAGAGAGAATCCCAAGCAGGCTCTGCGCTGCCAGCCCAGAGCATGATACAGGCCTCCATCTCATGAACCATGAACTCATGACCTGATCCGAAAACAAAAATCAGCTGCTTAACCTAGTGAGCCACCAACATGACCCTGTAGGCCCTTGATTTTAAAGCCAAGTCTTGAGATTGTCAATATATAAAGTCTCAGGAAGAGCCAGAGAACGTAATTATCTGATCATGGGCCATGGCATGAAGCAAGTTTGTGTTTGAATCAGGATGTGCCACTTAGTTACTGTTTCATGCTGGAATGCAGATTAACCTTTCAAAACCTCAGTGTAGCCATTTCTAGAAGAGGCATTAACCCCTCCACTGAATCCTTAAGAGATAAAGGAGATCATGTGAATTGTGGAATGCAAGCTTAACATACAGTGAACACTTTGAAAAATTCACTTATTGGTACTAACTAAAGACCCTCTAATTCACCTGAAGAATGACTTATACCTGAACAAAACCTCTTATGCTTTTGCTCTGTGAACCCCCTCACACCCACCAAATGTCCTTTCATCAGCTATGTCCCTACCCCTGAGCAGTCAAGACCGAAAGAGTGAAATCACATGATAGTATTAATTGCTTCATCAAAATTTATGATTTCTAACCCTGGCTAGGTATTCAACCCTACTCTGCATTTTTTTTTTTTTTTTTTGGTCTCTAATTGGCTTCCTTTCACATCTGCAGTACCAACCAGTTTCTTTTAACTCCTCACAAACCCTTCATCTTCTCTCAGGCACTTTGCACACATGTGGATGTTTTTTGCCTCACTGGTAACTGAGAAGATCAAAACCAGCCATTCTTTGGATTTCTTTAGCTCCTCCTGGTCCCATCTGTTTGATGGCTGAGATCTTTCCCCATGGCTTTCCATTTTCCTTGCCAGATCATTTGTTTAGAATTATCTTTTGAATTCACATTATTGTATGTCTCTCAACCCTTTCCCTTCATTAACCTTGCAGGCTCCAATGACTCATATGCTTTTATATGTGATGTGTTAAGCTCTTCCAATTTGGCCTGACCCAGCGCTGCATGCCTGTGCTTTTGATTTTTCTTTTTCTTATTTTCGTGGAATTGATTTAAACCTATGAAATTAAATCCAGAATCTTTGGAACAAAAATGGGAGCACTTTTTAAAAAGATAAGAAATTTGTAATGTTCCTTTTGGAAGTTCAGTAATTACTCTTTAACAGCATAGCTGCCTGCTTCACATGCCTGTATAAATATTATATGTGAGAAACAGCCTCGAGTTGTGTGTTGATTTGAATAAAAGATATGTGGTTCTGAAGCAAATTCCATGATAGTTTGTTAGAATTTTAAAGTTGTAGTGAGTAATCTGAGACTAGGAAGAAATTTGCTATTTCAATTCACAGATATTGCAAGAACAGAATATTTTCTTGGTGTTATATACCTTCGGAGTGACAACTGATAAAAATGCCAGTGGGCTCTGCATCTCCCATTTTATTATTATTATTATTAATTATTTTAACTTTTAGATTATTTTCATAATAGGTGTGAATTATCTTTCTCTAACAGAGAAAGGATAAATCTCAGAAAGTCTGAAATATACTTTCAGACTTTATAAAATCATGGTTAGGAATTTAATTTTTTACAGTATTAAAAAACTGAGCATGTTTCAGTAATATAAATAGGAATTTGCAGTCATTTATCTGAGACTGACAGTACAAGAGATAATGGGAAAGTGTCAAGGAAGGTTTGGAGTAGGGGCAAGGAAGTGATGGAATGGAGAGAGATGTGAATAGAACTGGAAATTTGAGAAAGTAGCCCAACTCCAAAGTGTCTGACACACAGGTGATATCTACAGTGCATTCCAGAAAAGAAAGGAGCAGATAACCTAAAAACCCATAAGCAGGCTAAGCACAAAGCAACTTAAAACCCATACCTAGACATGACTTAAGAGGAAGGGAAAGGGGCACAAGAGTGGCTCAGTTGGCTGAACATTCAAGTCTTGGTTTCAGCTTAGGTCATAATCTCACAGTTCATGTGATTGAGCCCTGGGATGGGCTTTTAGCTGACAGTGTGGAGCCTGCTTGGGATTTTCTCTCTCTTTCTTTATTGCCCCCCCCTTCTCTCTCCCTCTGCTCGCTCTCTCTCTCTCTCAAAAGTAAACAAACATTAAACAAAAAAAGAGAAAGGGAAGGTTCCTAGTCATGAAGAACCATTGTTTCCTTGTAAACATCCTGTGTTAAATCTCACTTGGCTTTGAACACCATAACTCAAAACTTCTTTGCAACTGACAGATGTAGAATGTATTTTGTAATATATAATCAAAATGTTGCAATATATGTAGTTTCAAATATATCACTGTTACATAAATATAGTTGCCATAAAAGGAACTGTCTTCGATTTTAGTATATGTGCTGCCGAAGCGAGCACAAAAGGAACTGTCTTCGAATTCAAAATATAAAATCTTAATGTATATTTTGCTATAATTAATGGGTTTATAAAAATCTATTCGAAGGGAACTTGGCTTATCCTATTTTATCCCTATATTGCCCAGTATTTGAAGCAATGAGAACAAAATTTCATGGAAGTGAAAATTGGGATCAGTGGAAGTTTGGGTTTTTTTTGGGGGGGTGAGATAGTTCTTTAGGGTTTTTTTGGCATGAGAAGAAATTCTCATATTTTATATGATACTGAGTTATGTGTCCTTCATGTTTATCTAGACACTGCATAATTTATAATATTATAACCAAAATTGGTAATCTGATAAAGAAGCTATAGAAAATTAAGAATAAACATGTTTCTTGACATTTATTGAATGTATGGATGAATCAGCTAAAGTTTAATCACCAAATTGCCTTGTTTTCTTTAAAAATCATTTGGCTAAATGTAGTGGTGCACTTTAACACAATTATACATTATAACACTATTATAACATAGGGTATAATTTATAGAAATCACTAAAATATAGCAGTTAAAAACTCTTTTCCTCTTTTCAGGAAGCTTTATTTGCTGTGTTTCAGTATCCTGTACCATTTTGAATGGATGAGAAGTAAATTTAAACATGTTCCTATTGATTTACTGTTATCATTATCACTGTACATAATTTTTATCTTCAGTGGCAGCTTTACCTTTTTCTTGATGACCACAATTTCCCCCCTAAAAATTATCTCTCCTTTCTAAAATGCCACCCATTAAAAATAATTAATTCAGTTAATATTCAGCCAGGCTTTAGAGAACTGTAATGAGTATTCAGAAAGTTAGCACATCTAATGGAGTAACTACCTTTCAAAATAGATACATGGATGAGGCCTGTTTAACAATATAAAAGCTAGCAAGTATGGACAGCATTCAGTTGGATAGACTGGAGTTTGGAGGTTACATAAGCTAAGTGAAGACTTTTACTGTCCTAGAGCAAATTTTTCCCTGAGGAGAGTTTTCCTGTTCCCTTGTATTCACTGTGCTTGCCTGGATCAAAGCAGCTTGGTTTACATTGTATTTACTTGTCAGGTTCACTTTATGTTCATATTTGAAATGAAAATGGTCCTCTCATTGCACAGCACCATGATATATTCTGTGTAATAACATTAAATATCCCGGGCAGCAGTAACTCACAAAGCTGCTATTTAACTGTTACTGCATATGATGAAGGTTGCCTGAGTATTGTGAAGACCTGATGTTACTAACACAAGAGCCAAGTGACCTGTTTAAAGGTCCTGATCTCTTATACTTTGGGGTACAATGATGAGAGAGAGAGGGAGAGGATATTGTGTGTATATAGGAGGGAAATAGGAGACTCCTAGGACACCATTTCAGCTTTATTAATAAAGGTGTAAAGTTTTTCCTAGTTTTTAATTCCCAAAACAACATTTTTGAAGCATATAAGCATTTTGAACATTTAACCTGAAATGTGTGAGATATTTAGGTAGTGTATTTACTTTTTTCCAAGTTTAATTATTGAATGTGTAGTGTGATAAATGTATCTTCCAACTTGTACATAATCAACCTAAATATTATTTTTCTTTTTCTAGGCAGCTTCTTAGTTATCTTAGAAATATGACATATGTGACAGATGGGTATGACAGAGAGACTAGGAAAGATAGACCCCGTTAATGAAAAGCTCATTAAAATAAACCATTTGACTGTGATTAAGTTAAAAGAGATAATCACCTAATTGTGTCTAATTGTGCAGAAATGGCTGTATTTTTTCTACATTTTTGCAAGATGGATATATTTCAAAATCCTGGCTGTCTTCCAAATCCCATGTACTGTGTAGTAGCGTTGAATTTTCATAATTAAAAAAATATTAGTAGAGATGTGATTTAGAACATAATATAATTAATATTTTGCTTTGGAACATCATACAATAATTTCCTTACTATATTGGGGGAAAAACAATGAAACAAAAGTAGTAAGGGAATTCAGTTATCTGGGTGTTTGTGTGTCTGTGTATTGCCTCTGTGTTTACGTGTACAAACACATACCAGCTTACATCTTAAAACAACTCTACAGTATGAACATACTATTACAGTTTATTTTTTACAGATGAAAATTGTAAGGCACAGAGAGGTGAGGACACTTACCCTATTGCTGGTTAATGGCTGAGCAAGAACTCAAATGGAGCCCAGGATATCTTGCTATTGAGACCTGGTACTGAGCACCATGTTATACTGCTTCACTTAGAAACATAATTGAAATACACTTTATACTTTAGAAAATCAAGGCATACATCACAAGGAAATAAAAACATTAAACATGTGTTCAATGATATTATATGCAATGCATGCATTAATGCTTTCAGGAACTCAGAAAAAGAGTATCAAGATGTGACTTGGAAATGAGTCTTAACTATGACCTTCAAGTAGCAAATTCCAAGTGTAATCTGAGGGCCCTTAAGGGATATTAAGAATATTTCAAGGGATCTGCAAAGTTTTTAATTTCCCCATGACATATCTGTGTGAGGCTGGATTCTTTTACACTCAACCAAAGCAATATACTATAACAAATCAAATGCGGAAGTAAATAGGAGAATCTGGCTGTCTGCTATTAAGTCAGACATTAAGGTGATTTGCAAAAATGTAAACCAATGACATTCCTGTCATTAATTTTGGAGGGCTTTGAAAAGTATCTTTGTCTTTTTATAAAAGGATGTTACTTACAAAACATAAAATAGGTTAATATTGTTCCTTTAAAAATTATTAACAATTAATTTTTTCTAGTTTTAACTTCTAAAGTTGTAACTGTCATTATATTAAACCCACTTAACAACTTTTAGGGATTTTTTTTTAATTTTACTGCAATTTTTTAAAATCAGAATTAATGCTGAACAAAATGACAAAATATAAACATTTTAAATAAAGAATAGGATCCAACCCTGTTATTTGTACTGCTCTGCCTCACTTGCCTTACCTTAATCCTGCCCCTAGTTTCAATCAAACTTTACAAATAAAGGGGAATAAAAGCCAAAAAAGGATTGGAGGCTGTAGTTTGCTGATTTTGTTTTTTAAAATATCACATTATAATATTTTTTTGAGAAGAGCTTTTATCTTTAGGAAACTTATTTGTGATATTACTAATTTCAGCATTATAGATGAATTCTCCATGATCTATACATAAATTTTATTAATTAATGTTTGGTTTTTTGTCATGTAAATTTTATCTCTTTTTATATATAATTTTTTTAGTATATATTTTATTGTTTCAATTTTTAAATTTTATTTAAATGCTAGTTAGTTGAATATAGAGTGTAATAATGATTTTAGGAGTAGAAATTAGTGATTCTTAAAGTAAAATTGTTGAGAATGTAAAAATTTAGATAATCTGGGGAGCCTGAGTGGCTCAGTCAGTTAAGGGTCCCACTTGATCTCAGCTCAGCTCTTGATCTCAGGGTTAAGACTTCAATCCCACATTGGCACGCAGTGTGGAGCCTACTTGTAAGTAAGTGAGTTATATGGGAAGGATAGGCAAGACTAAAGCAAGAACAAATAGCGGAGACCAGCATCAGCATGGTAAATGTTGATCACATTGAGGACACCCAAATGAGAGAATTACTGGAATGAATAGCTTATGTTTGAAGATAGTGGGGAGTAAGATTGGTGGCACAGGGTTAGAATACTTCTGAAATATCTAAAATAGTAGGGTTAAAAGTTTAAATATAATTTTATAATACTATATTTTCTGAAGTTGCAAAATGCCCTGGTTTAAATGGATTTAAAGACTATATCCAGCTTAAGTAGGGGGCTGATAAGAACTGCTATCAATGAAACTTATTAAATGGATTATTCCATGGAGATCAAGATATAGAATGTCTATGAATAGGATTAAAATGATGGGGATGGGATGATGGAAATCTGGGCTAACTATAGGCATATGAAAAAAGTAAAATTTGCTAAAATTTGCCTGAGTATAGTGGATGCAAAAGAAAAAAAAAGGAGTTAAAAATGCATATAGGATTTTGCATATCAACTTTTGGAATAGACATATATTTTTTTTTCTTATTCTGTGTGTAACTTCCAACATACCTCACAAGTTTTACAATATTTACTGATTCCAGAGCTGTCACTGAAAATGTTCTTTGATATTTTATTACACATTTTAGTATTCCTCTTGCCTCAGGATACAAAAGTTCAAGCAAGTTGTTGATTAAAATATTCCCTTCAAAGAGCAACGCATTTACATTTTGCACAGCTAGTCAGTGATATTTCAGTATATGAAGAATCCGCAGGTAAAAGTACACAAAATGACTGGATCGTTGCAATTCAATCTGGGGTTGTACTAATAATATTTAACAATTTGTAGAACAGAAACACTGAACAACTAGAACACAGTTGGCTGAAGGAAACTGCATATCCATTTCAGAGTAAACAGTTGGAATTTAAGCCATAGTCTCCAGATAGATTAGTTCTGTGTCACATAGTTGAGGACACTCTGGGAAATCTAATTGAAAGTGAAGTGACTAATGTTGTTACCAAGAGAAATCACCATTCATATGACTGAAGGTTACAGTCAAACAGGCTCTTTAATGGCCCTGCGGTTAATAGTCATTGACTTTACTTTTCTTTTGCTGGTTGAAAACAGTCATGCTCTGTGTTCAAGTTAACATACAGAAATTAACGGCAGACTTTGAAATATAAGAACCCAGTGAAAACCCTCGCTACTGTAAAAACAATAACATATTTTGTTTACTTGTGTTAGTGAATGAAAGGAGATCAAATCAGTGAGTGCTTAATCTCCTTTTAAATTTTATCTCAAAAACGAACAGTGTATGTTGGTGAAATTCACAGCTGTTATGTTTGTTCACTGAAGAGAAGACCTGAGATGAATTTTGTTTTCTGCCTCTAACTCCTCTAGATCTGAACTGTTTGTTAGTTTTAGAGTAGACTGCGGTAACTACTGGCTCTCATGATTACAGAGGCTACCACAACTGAGTACATATGGTTACTCTGCTTCAGTGTTTTAATTTAAGACAGTTCAATATTGAGAGGTGAAGATATTGAAAGTGGAGATGCTTTCCTCATTATAGACAGAGGTTAAAGACCAGCAGTACAGTCTGGCCTTGCATAAGTCCCTAACCTCTTGAAACCCCACCATCTTCATCTATAATATAAAAATGATAGTAGTACCTACCTCATAAGTTATTGTAAGATATACATTTATTTATAGTATCTACATGTAGAGATTATTAGTTAAATATACTTATATATGACATATGATTGATAAAAGCAGCATTATAGAGCATAATTTAATTATTTTAATTTTTTAATGAAAACCATTGTATAATAATCACTATCAACAAAGTTTTAGTATACAGACTTGCAGCTGTTTTGTCTTTTTCTTGGTTCTTCTTCACTCTTGCTCTGTCCCTCCTTCTGTCCCCCATAACTTAAAGTTTCTGCTTTATGTAGTGAGTATATAAATGAAATTTTCAACAGGGTCTTGAGATGACTTACTGCTGGTGGCAATATGAGTATTGAATTTGGCTAGAAGTACATAAATACATAGTAAAACAAGCTGCCTTCATGTGCAGTTATGTTCAACAAATCTAAAGATAGTGCTGGAGCAAAGTAATATTGACAATATCTGACTGACTTATTTTTACCATGACTGTAGACTGGCAGTCAGGAAACTATAATTTGTAGAACCTCACTTAGAAAAACTTGTGCATAGGTACATACAATGGATTATTTGTATATGATGGTCTGGTCTCTAATCTCCCTTGAAGGTCATCTGTGTAGTTAATCTAATTAGAGGAAGCCAGAGAAGATATACCCCAATGATTGTGATAAATATGTATAAGGTAAAATATTTAATGAAATAAAATACTTCTATCTAATGTATCTTATGTAAAATATTACATGCACATTATATAAATGTATATGTATAAATACACTATTTTGAATTGTATGCAATATTATATGCATATTATACTCATTGTAGTTGTGTGTTAATATATGTAGGAATATATACACACATATACATATACACATATACATATAAAAGTATGTAGAGATAGAGATTGAAGGAGTATTAATCTGAGTAATGCACAGATTTTCCTCACAAATTTTTGTGTCCTCATTCCTTAAATAATTCCTTCACATATGAATTTTATTTTACCAGTAGACACACATTTTAAATATGGTAATTCACTTCATTTTTATGGAAAGAAGTCTCACTAATAACACTATATTTGGCAAGAAAATATTACCAAATTCAATATATTCAGTTTATTATGGATGTAGAGTGGTGCTCCAAACATCTACATTCAATTTTTGCCTTTAGGCACTTTTTCTTCCCAAATGTGTATGTATTCACTGAGAAGAGCTTCATGAGTTTGGTAATTCAGTTATGAAACATTAATTAAATCTCAACTCTGTATGTTAAACTGTGAACCCATATAGAAAATATAATGATTCCTAAAAGTGAAAGTAATTATTCTATTTTCTAAAATTCTTAAGGTGGTTAGGACAGGAAACAAGATACTAAAATAGGATTTGTATTAATACTCTAATTCATGTTGGCACTGTGATACGCACCTTTTTATCACTGAAACTCTATCATTGAAACAGCATTGACCAGTCTACAGTGCTGAGCTTATTGTTTTCTTTACAAATATATCACATTTTTTACTTGTATTACCAGTAGCTTATCAGTTCCCTTTTATACTGCACTAGCTCCATGTTACTGCTATATCAGAGTTAAAATATGGTACTTTAGAATCAGAAACCTGCTGCTTTCATTGGCAATGTGCAAAAGTCTCTGGCGGGTCCTCTCTTTTGAAAAACATATCCCTTCAATGTAAAAAGCCTTAAGCGAATCTACAAAAGCCAAGGAGGCCTGTATAAAAGGGGATTGTGATGCTAGCATTGGCACAATCATGGTGAGGCCTATTCATGTGGGAACAGCATATGTGACCCAAATGATAACAGTTAGGAGCGTGCCAGTGACTGCATTCTGAGTCAAATAAAAAGCGCCTACTTCAGAAGTCAGTTTTTTGGCAAATGACTGAATTTCATTAGGAAACACTCTTTGGAAAGTTTATGCAGTAATTAATAATTTTTAAAAACTCTTCTAAAGAAAAGCAGAGGAAAACACATATCCTTTCTTATGTGAATATATTAGTGATACTTCATACAAATCAACTTCAAATCAATAGCTAAAGGGTTAAATTGGGGCCTACTCACTCATATGGTGCCAGGCTTATGCCTCAGCTCAGTCTCCTTTCTACTCAGTCCAAGCCTAGTGGAATATTCAATTTGGCATAAGCAAACAGAAGATTCATCTCTTTAATATACAGTCAAAATTCAGTGGGTGGAAAAATAATTTTACTTTTATATTCTCTTCTTTCTCTGAGGCTGTTAGATACTGGTACATATTTGGTAATTTTATCTCAACTTCTCATTTACCAACAAAATTTACACATTTTAACAGTCATCGGGGGGTGGGGTTATACATGTCTATAAATAAACTTTTGAAAATTTCAAACATCACTGATCATGCTGGAAAAAATAATGAATCTATGTAGCCTCCTCTTTGTAGGGAAGTGTACATTCCATTCCATGCCTTGAAGTATAGCTGTTTGAAAAATGATAGACAGAATTATGAAAGTAGATAGTTGTAATTTATTCATCTTTGTTATGACAATGAAGTGAAATATATTTTTCTAAGAAGCTTTTCCTCAGAGGATTTCTCTTTTCTTTTCTCTAAGAAATTTGGTTTTCTAACTATTTCGAAGAGCTTTACTAGGTATATATCACAGGGGAAGCTGGTGGCTCAGTAGGTTAAGAATCAGAGTCTTGATTTCAGCTCAGGTCATGATCTCAAAGTTTGTTAGTTGGAGGGAGCCCTCTGTTGGGCTCTGGGCTATGTCAGCATGGAGCATGCTTGGAATTCTCTCTCCCTCTCTCTCTGCCCCTACCCCACGCATACATGTGCACTCTTGCTCTCTCTCTCTCTCTCAAAATAAAGAAGTAAACTTAAAAATTTTATTTAAAAAATATGTATCACAGCATTCAATGGAAGTATATAATAGAATAATTTTAGTATATTCACCAGGTTGTACAACCATCGTCCCCCAAAAGAAAGCTCATGCTCAGTAGATACTCCCCATGCCTCCCCATCCTCAACTCTAGGCAACCACTTATCTACTTTCTTTATAGATTTGCCTATTCTTTTAATACACACAGAATCCGATAATCTGTGGTCCTCCTGTTGTTAAGTGTTACTTTTTACTTAGCATAATACTTTCAAGTTTTATCCATGTCTCATCATTCATTTTTATTTCTGAATAATATTGCATTTATTGACACACCATTTTTTATTTATACCATTCCTCAGTGGGTGAATATTTGAATATTTTTGGCTACTATGAATCCTATCAGTATGGAGATTTGTGTATAAATTTTTAAGTATATGTTTTCATTTATCTTGTATAATTTTATTTCTCTTAGGTATATATCTAGAATTGAAATCATTGGGTTATATGGTAACTTTATGTTTGACTGGGAAACTGCCCAATTATTTTCCAAAAAGGCTGAACTATTTTACATTTTCACCAACAATACATGAGAGTTCAAATTTCTCCATGCTCTCACAAATACTTTTTTATGTCTTTGATTATAACAATTATAGTGGGAGGTGGAATGTTCTTCATTGTGGTTTGATTTGTATTTCAGTGATAGCTAATCTCAAGAATATTTTTATGTGTTTATTGGCCAGTTGTAAAATAGCTTTACAGAAATGTCATTTATATTTGCTCATTTTTAATTGACTTGTCTTTTTTGTTGTTGAATTGTAAGAGTTTTTATTTTTTAATTTTTTTTCTGGGAATAGTTCCCTTATCAGATATATGATTTTCAGACATATTTTCCCACTTTATGGTGATCTTTGCCCTTTCTTGAAGTATCCTTGAAAAGTATTCTAAAACCTAAACCTAAAATTGTTTGTATATGATAAAGTCCAATTTATTTTTATTCAATTGTAGTTTTGTTGTCCTAGGAACACTTTTGCCTAAATCAAGCTCTCAAGATTTAATCGTACAGTTTTTTCTAAGAGTTTTATAATTTTCATTCATGTATTTAGCTCTATTATTTCTTTTGAGTTTATGTTTATTTGTGATATATAGAAGGGTTCATCTTCTTTCTCTTGTCAGTGGGTATGTAGCTGTTGCAGCATGAGTTGAAAAGACTATTCTCTCTCGCATCAAATTGTTTTGGTATGCCTGTCAAAAATTAATTGATTGTAATTGTGAGAGTTTATTCCTGGATTCCCAGTGCTATTCCACTGATTTTTTCTTCTTATTTTTTTGCTCTCTTACTATAATCACACTGTATTGATTGTTACTGCTTTATAGCAAGTTTTGAAAATTGATAAGCAAATCTTCTTCGTCGTTCTTTGCTGAGATTGTTTAGGCTCCTCTGTGTGACTCCTCATTTCCATATGAATTATAGGATCAATTTATCAATTTCTGAAAAAGAATCCACTGGAATTTTAACAGATATTGCATTAAATCTATCAACAAATTTGAATTGCTAATGAAATCATATTTATTGTTATTGATAGGCTTGAACACATGTCTACCACATTACATTTTGTTATTTTTATGTCTCATACTTTTTTTTTATTCCTCTGTTGCTCCTTTCCTGTTTTGTGTAAGTAGATATGTTCTAGCGTAAAGTTTTAATTCTCTTAATGAGTTTTAACTATGTACTTGGAGTTATTTTTAATGGTTATCCTAGGGCTCACAGAGTAAATCTTATTAAGAACTACCTCAAATTTATAACAATTTAATTTCAGTGAACTATAGAAATGTTACTCTGCTATAACTTTAATCCCTCTTCATTTTTTTTGCTGTTATTATTTTATATAAAAATACATATATGTGTGTGTATGTACATATATGTATAACATAGCTTATATATCTGTCATATACCCAAACATTCATTGTTACAAATATAGACTTTATATTTATTTTATAAGATTTTATTTTACTTAAAGAAGTAAAGAAAAGATAGGAGCATATGTTTTTAGTATATATTTATGGAGTTTATTATATTTACCATTGTTTATTTACCTTTTATTTCCATTTTTTTCATGTTGATCTAAGTTACGATCTAGTATTATTTGATTATTCCAATATAGCTTATTCCCACCTACCTCCCTTGCCCTTTGATTGTCAGATAAGTTGCATATTTATATTTTATATGACTAACAGTGCAATCATACACATACTGTTTTTGTAGCAGCTGTTAAATATGTTAAGAAGGAGAATATACTATTATACTACCTCTTGTAATTATCCGTGTAATTTATTTTCTGTTACTTGTTTTACTGGAAACTTAGGATTACTGTTTTGTGTCACTTGCTTTCAGGTCAAAGAATTCCCTTGAATATTTATTGTAATAGGGGCTTGCTGGGAACAAATTCTTCAGCTTTTGTTGATATGTGAATGTTTTAATTTCATTTTCATTTTTTAAGGACAGTTTTGCTGATTATTAGATTCTGTGTTGAGTCTGTTCTTTCAACGCTTTAAATATGTCGACTTACTGCCTTCTGGCCTTTTTTTTTTTTTAAGTAAAAAGTTAGTTGATAATTTTCTTGGCGTCTCTTTGCATATGATGAATCTCTTTTCTCTTGATGCTTTCAAGGCTTTCTTTTTGTTTTTGGCTGTCAATATTTTGGCTATGATATGTCACAGTATGCCTTTGTTTTTATTTATCTTTGAGTTCATCGAGCTTCTTGGGTGTGTAAATTAATGCTTTATTTTTTGGTCAAATATGAGAAGTTTAAGCCTTATTTATTTGCATATTTTCATTTAAAATTTTTTTAAGTTTATTTTCTTTTTAAAAATTTTTAATGTTCATTTATTTTTGAGAGAGACAGAAACAGAGAGAGAGACAAAGAGAGAGACAGAGTGTGGGCATGGGAAGGGCAGAGAGAGAGGGAGACATAGAATCTGAAGCAGGCTCCAGGTTCTGAGCTGTCAGCACAGAGCCTTACATGGGGCTTGAACTCACTAACTGTGAGATCATGACCTGAGCTGAAGCCAGATGCTTAACCTATTGAGCCACTAAGGTGCCCCTAAGGTTATTTATTTTCAGGGAGACAAAGCATGAGCAGGGGAAGAGCAGAGAGAGGAAGAGAGAGAATTCCAAGCCGGCTCCACACTGTCAGCACAGAGCCCAAAACAGGGCTCAAACCCATGACATGAGCCAAAATCAAGAGTCAGACACTTAATGACTGAACCATCAGGTGACCTGCATATTTTTCATCTTCTGTCTTTACCTCTACTCTTCTGGTTTTCTCATTACATGTAAACTGACATATTTTATGGTGTCCCAAATTTCTCTGATCCGTTCTGTTTCTTGCCTGTCCCTCAGATTGAACAATTTTCTATCAATTTATTTTCGAGTTCACTGATTCTTTCCTCTGTTAGCTCAAGTCTATATGTGACCACCCCTAGTTAAAACTGCATTTTAGTAATTATACTTTTCAACTCTATGATTTGTACATATATTTTTATGTTAATGATATTCTCTATTCAATGAGACATCATCATATATTGTTTTTCTTTATTTTATATTCTTTGAATATGTTTTTAATAGCTGACTTTATCCCATTCATCCCCCTACCTACCTCCCCTCTATCAGTTTGTTCTCTGTAGTTAAGAGTCTGTTTTTGGTTTCCCTCTTTCCTTTGCTTGTTTGTTTTGTTTCTTAAATTCCACATATGAGTGAAATAATATATTTATCTTTCTCCAACAGAATTTTTTTTGCTTAACATTAGACTCTAGCTCTACTCTTGGAGTTGCAAATAGCAAGATTTCATTCTTTTTTATGGTTGAATAATATTCCCCCACCTCTTCTTTAACCATTCATCTGTCCACAGACACTTGGGTTACTCCATAATTTAGCTATTGTAAATAATGATGCAATAAACAAAGGGGTGCATTTCTTTGAATTAGTGTCTTTGTATTTTGGGGGTAAATACCCAGTAGTGAAATTACTAGATCATAGGTGGTTCTTTTTTTGGGGGGGGCAGGGGTGGAGATCAGTGATGAGGGGTAGAGGATGGCTTGCTTCCTTTATTGATATAATTTATTATTGATTTTTGTTTTTTAATTTAAAATTTAGGTAATGTACAATGCAATATTGGTTTCAGAAGTTGAATTCTGTGATTCAACACTTACATACAATACCCAGTGCTTATCACAAGTGCTCTCCTTAATCTTCATCATCCAGGATACTCATCTCCCATCCTCTTCCCTCCATTAGCCCTCAATTTGTTCTCTATCATTAAGTGTCTCCTGTAGTTTATTTCCCTTTCTTCTGTTCCCTCCAGCACTATTTTTAACGTTTTGAGGAATCTCCATAATATTATGAAGAGTAGCTACACCAGTTTGTATTCCCATCAACAGTGTGTGAGTGTTCCTTTTACTCCACATCCTTGCCAATACCTGTTGTTTCTTGTAGTTTTTATTTTAGCCATTCCTACAAGAGTGAGGTGATATCCCACTGTAGTTTTTATTTTTATTTCCCTGATGATTAGTGATCTTGAGTATCCTTTCATGTCTTTGTTAGACATCAGGATGACTTCTTGGGAGGAATGTCTATTCATTCCTTCTGCTCATTTATAAGTAGATTATTTGGTTTTGGGGTATTGAGTTATATAAGTTCTTTATGTATTTTAGATACTAACTCTTTATCAGATAGGCCATTTGCAAGTATCTTCTCACATTCAAAAGGTTGCCTTTTAGTTTTGATTTTTTGTTTGTTTGTTTGCAGTGCAATGCAGAAGCTTTTCATTTTGATGTAGTCCCAATAGCTAATTTTTGCTTTCCCTTGCCTCAAAAGACCTATCTAGAAAAATGTTATGGCCAATTTCACAGAAATTGCTGCCTGTGCTCTCTTCTAGGATTTTAGTGGTTTCCTGTCTCACATTTAGGTCTTTATTCCATCTTGAATTTATTTTTGTGTGTGATAAGAAAGTGGTCCAGTTTCATTCCTTTGTATATAGCTGGCCAGTTTTCCCAACACTGTTTGTTGAAGAGACTTTTTTCCATTGCATGTTATTTCCTCCATTGTCCAAGATTAATTGACCATATAACTATGAGTTTATTTGTGGGCTCTCTATTCTATTCCATTGATATGTGCTTATATTTATGCCAGTACCATACTGTTTTGATTTACTATAGCTTTGTAATATAACTTGAAATGTAGAGTTGTAATACCTCCAGTTTTGTTTTTAATTTTTAGGATTGTTTTGGCTATTTGAGGTTTTTTGTGGTTCCATATAAATTTAAGGATTATTTTTTTGTAGTTCTGTAATAAATGCTATTGGTATTTTGATAAAGATCTCATTCAATCTGTAGATTGTTTCAGGTATTTTAAACATTTTAACAAAATTTTGTTTCTCCAATCCGTGAGCATGGAATATCTTTCCATTTCTTTGTGTTACCTTCAGTTTCTTTCATCGGTGTTTTATAGTTTTCAGGGTATAGATCATTCGCCTCTTTGGTTTATTCCTAGGCATTTTATTGTTTTTGGTGGAATTGTAAGTGTGATTGTTTTCTTAATGTGTTTTTCTGATGCTTCATTATTAGTATACAGAAATGCGATGTATTTCTACACATTTATTTTGAGTCCTGTGACTTTACTGAATTCAATTATCAGTTCTAATAGGTTGTGTGTGTGTGTGTGTGTGTGTGTGTGTGTGTGTGTGTGTGTGGAGTCTTTTGGGGTTTCTATAAATAGTAGCATGCCATCTGCAAATAGCGTAAGTTTTACTTCTTCCTTACCAATTTGGATACCTTTTATTTCTTTTGTTTTCTGATTGCTGTAGTTAGAACTTCCAATACCATGTCCAAAAAAAAGTGGTGATAGTGGACATCCTTGTCTTGTTCCTGACCTTAGGGGATTTAATAGCTGCTCTTAAGTCTTTCTCTGCCAACTCTGCAAACTGAGCCCCCTTAAAGACAATTTCTACTCCCTGCTTTTCTTCTTGTATCTAAATCACATTTGCTATTTATTTCCCTGTTCGTTTGTTGTTGTTGAAAACAGGGTACATCACATAATGTATTATAGCAATACTAGATTCTGATCCATCCTATCTCAGGACCACCTTTTCTCTGCTTGCTTGCTTGTTTGCTTGTTTGTTTAATAACTTTTTAAGACCATTCCAGTGAAGTCAATTTCCCCTGAAGAGTGAAGTCTCTAATGTTGATTTTCAAAGAGTACAGCCTTGGTGTGTGCCAATCCCTTTGACCCCACATCCCCAGGGATGGCAGTGTTTTTAATAGGATTCTTTCCCCTTATCTTGCCACCTGATTTCTCTCTTAAAGTTTCCTATTTCTATCAGTTTCAAACAGAGCTGTTAGGTTCCACTCAGTTTTAGCTGCTTGCTATACAGCTACAAAGTCTGTTCCTAAGAATTGCCTCTCCCCTGACAGAATCTCTGTGCCACCGTTTCGGAAATGGATGTGAGGACAGCAATCTCTGTCTTTCAGAGCATCACTCCTGGTTTGTGGGCAAAGACCTGGGCAGTTTGGAAGTCTCTGAGCTTTTTACCATTCCTCTCATAATGTGAAACATTTGACCTAAAGATAAGCTAGGGAAGGGTGATGGGGGCCCAGTATTCTGAGCCTTCATTGCCTGAGTTAGAACTTCTACCTTACAAGTGGGTGCTAGATGAAGGAAGTGGGCCTAAACCTCTTCTCTCCCCTTGCCTGAAATAGCACTTTTGCCATATACAGTTGGAGTAGATGAGAAAGGCTGGTGGCCTGCTCCTTCTGGAGTAGGCCTGAACTAGAAGGTTTGGTGAGTGGGGTCTCCTTTTCTCTTGGTTGTACTCATCTGGAGTAGAGTTCCTGACACAGAGCTGCCTAGGGGGAGGTGGTGGAAGGAGCTGGTTTGGTTTCAGTGTTTCTGACTCTTACTGTTACGGAGAATTAAGAGGATTTCTTGAGTAAATGCTTCTACACTTTCTTTATTTCCTGAAGGCATTCTCCAGAGACTTTGAGTGGTCATCATTATGATAATTTGCATAAGTTATGGTTGCTTTGCTAGGAATAGGATTCACAGAGCTACAAATACCCCATTCTGGAAGTACTTGAAATTATATTATATTTAATATAGGTATGTGGTATGAATTGTTACTGAAAAAGCTCACTACCATCAGCCCCTTTTTACCTCTCTTCTTAAAGCAACTAACATCCTCACATCACTCATTTGTTCCATTTTCAACCATTCTGCAAGTGGTCCTTGGTGGGACTGTGAATTTTCTTCATACCTGAAATATACCTTTTTACTATATACAATTGAAAGTAATAGTTGCTAATAATACACTGAGGTAATAACAACATAATTTTTCTCTGTATGCTCACATGTATTCTTAGCCCAAGAAAGCTTTTCTGTTTAACTCATAGGAAAATGTATCCTGATGAAATGAAAAGTATTTTTTGTAATTTAAATATTAGTATTTATGAAAATGAAACTTTTTATAATTTATGTCCCCAATTCTAAGTTTTTTCCCCAGTGTAATTTCAAGAAAGTAATAAATAAAAAAATAGTAATTCAAGCTTACTGGGTAAGAAAAATTCATTTTAATCTTACCCCTTTGTCTTATAGAAGCATTATAGTTTTGCAGTACAGACACTTTCTGAAGTGATCATTCTTTGTAAAATTTATTTTGTAAAGAAACATGGTACTGAGAAATGGGATATTGCTATGACAAATACCTTAAAATGTGGACATGGCTTTGGAATTAGGTAATGGGTACCAGCTGGAAGAATTTGGAGCCCCATGATAGAAAAAGCCTAGATTGTCTTACACAGTCTATTGGTAGAAATATGCACACTAAATGTATTTTTGGTGAGGGCTCAGAGGAATTTGGGAATGTTATTGGTAACTAGAAAAGAAGGTAATGTGACCAAGGACTCATAAGTTGGAGTGATATGATGACCATAAACCAAAAGAGAGTCCATAGCCATCTAAAAATGGCAGAGGCAAGAAGTGGATACTCATCTTAGACCTTCAGAAGGAGATCAGCTGTGCCAACTCCTTGATTCCAGCCCGGTGATACTGATTTCTAACTTCTGGCCTCTAGAACTGTAAGAGAATAAGTTTAAGCCACCAAGTTACTGTTAATTTGCAATTGCAGCCCCAGAAAACTATCCCATATTTAACTCGGCATTTTAGTCTATTTACCTCTGAATTGGGAGCATTAGGTTAGAAAGCCTTTCCCACCTATCAATATTTGATATGTATATAGTATAGACAATTTAATTATTAAAAATGAAAAAAATAAAAGGTTCATTTATAAATGAACAAGTGCAGTTCTTGCAATGGCACCTTTTATTTTTTTTTATCATTTTTAATAGTTAGATTGTCTATACTGTATACATATCAAATATTGATAGGTGGGAAAGGCTTTCTAATGAGAAAATTTATGTGGGTAAATTAAATGAATCTAGTAGTATCATTTAGATATCTTCTTTATGTAAAGTGCTTGCTATAGCCCAGGATATGGGCAGCAAAATATAAATAAAATTTACATTTTCCATCATAAAACTCACTTTTATTTACTTTCTGCATACTTCATCTTTAAAAAAATGTGTGTGGAGGGCACTTGTGGGGATGAGCACTGGGTGTTATATGGAAACCAACTTGACAATAAACTATTTGTAAAATTAAAAATAAATAAATAAAGAAGGTCCAAGAAAAAAAAATGTGTGTATGTATATGTATACACACATAGATGTAGACATAGACACATGCATGATGAAATTATCTGTGATATAAATATGCCATCTCTGGAAGAAACAGAGCCAATATATGTAGGCATATTCCTAGTGCTAATTCAACCAATGTCTACCCCTAAGGCTGATGCAGTACCTGAAAATAAAGTACTGCTTCATGTCCATGACTCTAAAATTGGGGCACCCAGAATAATACTAGGATCTTTAAGGGGCTGTTTAGAAGGAACCAGGCTTAAAAGTTGTATATCAATTTGCATTGTCTGTTAGGGGCACTATTTTGTGACCAGGTAGATGGTGTTTGATAGACATACTATTATTATAATAACTTGGAAGGCAAGTGACTACTAGCAGGCTAAACTAAGCATTGATTACATCTTTCAATATTATTATTATTATTATTATTAAAAATGCCTTTAAAGATTATTCGCTTAAACTTGGAGGCGTTCTTAATCATATTGAAGATCCTAAACCCATGAGCCAGCATTGAAAAATTTGGCTCATATGTAATACACTCAAATATGATATGTGTTATAGTTATATAATTTAATGAATTTCAAGGACGCCTAGGTGGCTAAGTCAGTTAAGCGTCTAACTCTTGATCTCAGGGTTTTGAGTTCAGGCCCTACACTGGGTTCCACACTGTAACATAGATTTTCTTTGAAACATTGAAACCTCTCTGCTTCTTTTAATATATTTAAGCATAAAAACTCATTTTGTGTCAGTATTGGGTTTTTGTTGTGGTTTAACTCATTTGTTTCACAGATGTTAATGAGACCATGTCATTAATTTAAATCTTATTTTTCAAGTAATCAGTCATATCTGTGTTGTTCCTTGGCTGCAGATGGCATAACCCTGGCCACCAATCATGCAAACTAGTTCAGTCATTCCTGTCTTTCCCAAAGCTCTATCCAACCTTCTCTTACCATAGGGTTCTTACCTCTTACCTCACTGGAACACTCAAAGCTAGCTGCTATGAAACCAATAAAACTTTAAGCTGGTCCACAGAAACATTTCTCCACATTTTGAATAATTCTCCTCTCCTTCTCTCTTGATTCAAAGGAAAAGGATTTTTGTTGTTGCTGTTCTTTCTACTTTTGTTATTTAATGTATTCCCAGGGCTTAACTTAATATCTAATATATATGGTTGGAATTCAATACATGTTTTATATATATCTCCTTTCTTCCAGTTTTCATAACACATAAGTATACTTAGCAAGATTAATCTTTTCATTTCTCTTATCTCATCCTTTCCAATCTCAGCTAGGTTTTTAATTCATCTTGGTTCCTTACTCTAACACTAAAAAAAAAACATAATAACATTTAATAATGGCTAGAGCTATTGTGATAGGGTAGCTGTGTTCCAATTTCTAACTCCGTTACTTACTAGATATATGATTATGGGCACATTATTAATCAGTCTGTACTTTTGTTTTATTATCTAGAATTAGATGTAATATCACCTATCTTACGAAGTTATTAGGAAGATTAAATAGGTTACACATGGGATAAACATAAAGCACTTGGAGCAGTGCTTTGCACATAGTATGCATTTAGCAGTATGGCTATGGCTGTTATTCATCTGTTCCACTCATTCTGTTTTTCCTTTCTCTTGGCTTATCATTTTGCTTGGCACTTTTCTTACTATAATGCAAAATCTTCATACACATGTGATTCTTCTTTAATTTTTCTCTATATATCCTTTGTTTGATTGTCAAACTTTTGAAAAATATAAATATTTTATTTTCATTCTTGGAGTTCATACCCATTAATAGAAACAACAACAATCTGATTGAAAAATGAACTGAGGGCCTGAATAGACATTTTCTTAAAGAAGACCCACAAATGGCCAACAGGCACATGAAAAGATGCTCAACATCACTAATCATAAAGGAAATACAAATCAACCTCATATCTGTCAGAATGATATTCTCATAAAGACAAGATCACTTTCCTGAGATGATCAACTAGAGTGTACATCAGACACAAAGATAATTCTGGAATAAGATGCCTCTCCTCTGCTAGTAAACAAGAACAAGGAAACAAACAAACAAAACAACAGAAAGCATCAGAGGCAGAGTACAGGATTTATGTTAAAAATCATGCACTGGGTCCTTTCAAGAATCTTGTGATATGGACATTTCCTTAACTTGTTTTATGCAACTCTTAAGACAGTGCCTACATCTGCTGATCTGTTTGAGATGCTGGTAAACCATCATGTGACGAGGGGGAGCCATCAGCCATGCCAATTTCTGCTATTGGCAAACCCCTGTTTTCATTACCAACCAGTGGCTGCCAACAAAACACATTGTTAGTAATAGATTGGGTCCTAGGAGCCAAGTCTGAGAAAGACATGTATGCTGATTCTTCCTCCCTCCAAATAGACAGAACATTCCTAGACATAATGGATGATTGGACAGACTGAAGCTTCTCTTCATCAGCCTTGTCTTCATTTCTGTGATGCAGCAAGAGATACTAGCATTGTTCAGCTTCATACAATATTTACATCTGTCATGATGATACATGCAAATTTCTAAACTGAACTATCTGCTTCTCCTGGACTCTATGAGGACAGGAACTTTTTTGTTTGTATTGAGTAGATATGACCTGCACTCCAAGTTGAGCTCCTAGCTTTTCCAAGATTTTTAATTAACAAAGAGATGAAGATCTTTTTGGTTGTAAATTTTATGATCATAGAACCCAAAGACTGTGGTCCTTTTATGCAAGTTTGGCTGAGGCTCTGTTTGATACCTGAAATGCTTCATAATGTAATGGGAACTGGGAGCCCCAAGCACTTGCTACTGTGCAGGTCTCTGTCAGTTTTCATCTCACAATGCTTCTCTGGAAAAAGTGTGTATGTTTACAAGGTACTTAATCTTGATTATTCAATAGAGAGACACAATAAGAAACAAAAACAGTAATGTCACAAGAGTAAAAGGAAAGAGTGGGACTATCTAAAAGAAAATACCATTATGGTACAGTACTTGATTTTGGATCAAGTAATAATTCAATCATCAAAATAATTTAAAAATTATTTGTTGATATTACTAGATTGGTGTTAAAAGGCCAAAAAATGTATGAGACAGTAACTTATAGTAAAAGGAATACAAATAGTTGATGTGTATATAAAACATTTCTTAACTTTGTTTCTAATAAAAAATATAGATTTAAAAAGCAACAAGATAATGTTTTCAACCCTAAGACAACAAACGATTTTTAAGGAGTTATAATTTGGATATTGATAAAAATGTGAGAAAACTAATGTTCACATAAACTGCTAGTGAGGGTGGAAATTGGGTCAGTGACTTTGGGGAACAATTACATATTTAAAAATTTAAAGAGGGACTCTCCCATATTTGCTTCTATGTTTCTTTCTAGGAGTACATCTATATGTGTTAAGTCCAGAGAAAGGTTATTGCTGTTTTGATAGTCTAATTTCTCACATTTATACTGCTTCATCTGTTTAAAAGAATAATGCTACATGTCTTCCACTATTACTGTGGACTTATACATATCTCCTTTCAACTTTATCAATCTGTGTTATTTCACAGTTCTATTCTTACTCCATATGTGAATGTATAATAAACTTATTTTTCTATTTAATTCTTTTTTTTAGCATTTTATTATTGCTTTAATTTGAATTTCTTTGATTACTAATAAGTTTGGGCATTTTCCACATGTTTATTAGACATATATTTCTTCATTTTGGTATTTATCTATTTTCTTTTGGTTTCAAAGTTTTGATTAAATTCTAGTTAGTTAACCTATAATGTAATATTGATTTTAGGGGTAGAATTTAGTGATTCATCAGTTACATATAACACTGAGTGCTCAATTACATATAGAATATCTTTTTTGGCCTTCCTCCAATTTATTTTTTTCATGCTTTTTATGACATTATTTTTGAATTATTCTTGAAATTGGCACAGAGCTAGAATTTGTTTTATCCAACCAGAGTATCTCTGATTTTATTAGGTGGCTGAGCTATTTCATATTTATTGTGTTTATTAATAAATATTTGACATAACTATGCTATTTTATTTAATGTTTTTTTTCTTTATCATGTTTTATTGTTGTTTATTTTCCTTTCCCCTCAATTTGTGACTTTGGTCTTGTTTGTTTGTTTTAGGTTTATTTACTTATATTTTGATAAAGAGAGAACATGCACTAATGCACACGAGTAAGGAAGGGGCAGAGAGAGAGGAAGAGAGAATCCTGAGTAGTCTCTGCACCGTCAGTACAGAGTCACATGTAGGGCTTGAACTCAGCCAACCATAGGATCATGCCCTAAGCCCAAATCAAGAGTCTGATGCTTTACCCACTGAGCCACCCAGGTGCCCTGTAGATTGGTCATATTTTCTTGGTTTTCTTCTTCCTTTAATATTTTAAAAAATATACATTTATTTCATATTAGTAACCACACTAAAGATTTTGTTTCCTAAACATGAGTAGAACTGATTAATATCCGTATATTTTTACAACTAATGACTTATTTACTTAAATGGCTTTGAGTCCTTCCTTTCCTGTCTCCATTCAACTCCTGTGTACAGATTGTCATCATTTTCAAAATCTCATAATTGTATTTTTAACAAAACACAAATTCAAATTTGGTGTTTTAATTTTACCAAGTTTATATATTTTTTTGCTACTCCATTATTCATTTCACTTTGAAATTTCCTTTTTCTTGTCGGAATATATGATCTTAGGAAATGTATGGAAGTTTTAATATGTAATTTTCACCATCAAATTTGAATGTTAATCTGGTCAGAAAAAGTGTCATAAGTTTATTTTTTATTTATTATTTTAACTAAATGTTTTTTCATATTTTAATCATTTTATCCAATATATTTTCAAATACTGTGTCAATGGTATTTTTCTAAAGAATANATAGATCTTTCAAGACATGCATTTAATCTCCAATATTGTAAATTTTCTTACAATATCTCCATCTCAAACCCTTTTAAGGCTATGTCTTGGGAAAACTGTTGACATTATCTTTTAATCTTAATAACAATTCAGCATTTTTCTNTTTCAATAAATATATTTTTACAATGATCTCCAGTTGACTTTTCCATCACAGGGCTTTGTGTTTTATTGATATAATAAAGTTCCATTATCCTCAGAAAAATAATAATTACATTTATTTAAGGTTGTCTTCTGGTTGTGCTATTTCTTACTCATATGCATATTCTTCTATTTCTTGAGATTTTCTTAAATTTCTAAAATATTGTCATTTAAAATAATTTTAGTTGAGAGTATCTGTGAACGCCTGTCTTACATATTTATATGTCGTAGGCAAAGAGAAGTCAGTACTTCTACCACTTGCATTTTAGCCTTTTTTTTTTTTTTTTCTTTTTGGTAAGACTAGATGAGGGATTAGGTGTGTCATTGAAAAGGTTATGGTCCGTTGTTAGGGAGTTTGTGCTCCCCATTCATCTTAGATATTACTTGTAGCCTGGTGCATTGCTACTCCATATGCCCAATGTAGGATAGAATGTTCCTCTCTGGAAATAGATGTTACTGTTGTCCCAGGGTCCCCAGAAATTCTGAATGTAGGAGTGGAGTACCATTGTGGCCACATCCAACTTCTGACATATGACTATCCTGAATGAGATTTGAGTATCATATTCTTTATAGGATCTTGCCTGTTTTTATCTTCCTAGGATGCTTCATATTTTCTTGTTTTGTACTAATATTATCCATATATTCTAATATCTTTAATCCTATCTATAAACTTTAGGAATTTGGTTCATGAATAGAAACCTTTAATAGATGATCAAGGTACTGAATTCTTTAGTCATCCAATCAAAAGTCATTTAGATAAATAAAAACTATGAAATTACAATAGAAACGAGAAACCATTTATATATTTAGATAATTAGGCGAGTAAAATAGAAGAAAGAGGATTTTCCTAATTTTAGGTATGGTTCATTGCTGGAGGCTGGCTCCGGCCAAGGTCCAGGGGTCCCTGAAGGATGGACGGTGTTGGCGAGGGAGGGATGAGAGAGGACACGAGATTCTTTCTGGTCACCAGCCAGGCATCTCTGCTCTGACTGGGGCTCAACTTTATTTTATAATTAAGTATTTGGGGGATGGCACAGAAGTGGTATTTGCCTTAGACAGTGATTTCTGGTGACAAATTTCTTTGACATGTAAGAATTTCCCAGAACATAGATTTGTAGAAGACTCCTGCATAACCTTTATCAATAGTGATTGAGGTAGGTGATTTAGATGCTTATCCTATGGGGAAGGAAGGTATCTTTAGCATACAAGACAATGTTTTTAGCATAAAAAGGGTGAAGTTACTTCTTTGTGAGCAGGGGTCAATAGCTTGTTTGTTTGAGAAGTATTAAGAAAAACAGGTCTTTCAGGAAACACAATGTTTGCTCCCATAATCACAAAAGAAGTTCCTACAATAGGTTCCTTCACAGGGTGCAATCAGCATATCAAGGCCAGAATAAATCACTCTCAATACTGATCATAAGATGGAATACTGATCATAAGATGCCTTGGGGATTGGTGCTCCAAGCAGAAACAATTCGGTGGGAGTGGATATCTGTCCTTAACTCTAAATTAGGCTCTTTCTCTCAGGGCCAGGCTCAATTGTAACTCTTGTGTTCTTAACTCCCTTTATT
Organism: Crocuta crocuta; assembly: GCF_008692635.1. Classification (NCBI taxonomy): domain Eukaryota; kingdom Metazoa; phylum Chordata; class Mammalia; order Carnivora; family Hyaenidae; genus Crocuta; species Crocuta crocuta. Next base: position 2,709,744 of record NW_027527437.1, read on the forward strand.
ATCTAAGTCTTAGATCTGCAAGGCCCATAGGAAGAGCCTTTTGACAGTCATCCACGGTGCTTTCATCTAAAATCTCTTTTGAAAAGGCAGGAATATGCTTTTCCATATGAGGAATTGTTATACCCAGATCACAGTATCCTCACCGACCAGAGACCACCAGGGAGACCGAGTCACGCATGCAAAGGCAAAGGGCTTTATTATGGGCTCGAGCTCGGGCTCACAGACTTCACCAGCGCCGTGGATCCATGCTGAGAACCTCGAACAAAGGCAGAGTAGGGTTTTTATGGAGCTTGTGACGGGGGAGTTACAGAAGTTGTGGCATGGAAACAGTGATCCAGTAATAATTATACAATATCATTGACAGCGGGTTTAACCATACACATTGTCTAGAGTATTTATTACTTTTGGCAAGACCCAATTACAACATTTAGAGTACTTTTAAATTCAACCAATTATAGAGCGAGCCTAGGGTCTTGTTCGGCGCCTAACGGGTTAACTTTAACATTAGGTAGCTAAGATNTGGTGGAGTGAAGTGGTGGGCAGTTTCTTCGGCCTTGGGCAGTGTGTAGCTGCCTGATAGTTTCAGGGAAACTGAAACTTAGGCCTTCTAGTTTAGAGGGGAAACTTAAAGCCTATTATGGAGTCAGTCTGGTTTAGACTTGTGTCCTTACAGAATCTGTGTGGGGATTTGGAATACTGTGAGGCCTGGTTGAAGAGCCAAAAATTAAGTCCTCCATTAAGAGAAACCTCGGGCTGCACGTAGCCCCAGTCCCAGTCCCAGGAAAAGCCTCAGACTGTTCAAGGCTAAAGCCATCCTCAGACCGCCCTCAGTTCAGCTAATCAAAAAGAAAAAA
>NW_027527437.1:2711114-2781347 GCF_008692635.1 Crocuta crocuta
CAAAAGTAATGAACACCTCACAGACACTGAATGGTCAAAGCTGTAATTGTAATTGGTGCTTATGTGATGATGCTACATGTACTGTAACACCCCCATCCCTTACTCCTTAAAAACCCTGTTTGCTATTGTTCTTGGCTTCACCTTGCTGCCATGACACCGGCAGGCTGGTGAGCCCCTGCTCGAGCTTGTAATAAAGACCCTTTTGTACTTGCATCGGTGCCGGCTCCTTGGAGGTCTCTGGGACTCATGATTCTGGCACAACATGGTCAGTACCAGCAGGCTCATTTCCAACATGAGCCAGTAGTAGCAGAAGGAGATACCAGTTTTTGTTTCTCATGGCAGGAGCTGTGCAAACACTGCCATCTTGTCAATGTGACTGTCATCCAGCGAGGCCAGTGCGGCTCCCAGCAGTTCATCTTCAAAAATATGTACACTATTAATTCTATAGAACATTCAAACTTTTATGATTTAAACATTGTAACTTATTTCACAATAAATACATGTGGTAGTAACATTGATTATTTAATATCTTAGGATTATGTGATCAGAAAGAGTGTTTTATTTATCACTTACACTGAAATTGTTTTATGTCATTGCATGGAAGTGATACATTTTATGTTGATAGAAGCTGAATCCAATGATGGTTTCTGAATGAAAAAATATCATTATTGAGGTAGAATAGTATCATGTGATTTATTTAGGATGTACCACAGATAGTACAAATGTGGCTTTATCTTGGATTTATACATTAAACATACTTTCACATATACACTATATATTAGTATTCTCTAGAGAAACAATGTATAGATGATAGATAGATAGATAGATAGATAGATAGATCTGTTTGAGCAGTTTTAGTGCTATAATTTGAGAGTAGTGTCTCCCAAAAAATGGTCTCTCCAGAGGCCTGAATGAATCACTGTTGAAGTAATTCAGTTGTANGAATGTATAGATGATAGATAGATAGATAGATAGATAGATGGATAGATAGATAGATAGATAGATCTGTTTGAGCAGTTTTAGTGCTGTAATTTGAGAGTAGTGTCTCCCCAAAAATGGTCTCTCCAGAGGCCTGAATGAATCACTGTTGAAGTAATTCAGTTGTATAATGTATAGAGGTTTATGGTTATAAAAATGTACAATTTGGAAAGAGATCCCTGACTAAAATGTAATGAATGTATAGGTTTTTTTTTTCCTTTTAACAAAAACTTGAAATTTAGTCTTACTAAATCATTGTAATTTTCTTCTTACATAGGTAGATCAGATATAACCATTTCATTTCTAAGGCAACTAAGACTCAAGAGATGAGGCAAAGCCCAAGGCCAGGAAGCATCCAGGGGATAGCAGGACACACACCTGGTGTGTGTGACAGGTGTACCAGCACACCATTCTGATGGTAGCTGGCCTCTTCTTTTGGATTACAAGGGTGTACTTGCGCATTTCCTTATCCCATTAGCATGTACTCATTTATCACATAAACCAGCTGTAACCTATTAAAGACCAAGGACAAGAGAAAATAGAATGCTAAGCAGATAGGGTTTTTAATGATATTTCAGTAGTGAAGGGCTTGGAGTTTAAAACTTTACTGCTGTTACTGAGGGTTCAGGGGCACACGAAGCATGAGGAAACAAAATAGGAAGATAGTACTAAAATTAAAATAAATTATTAAACCTGTTAATAATAGCAATAAAATCCCCTTACATGTCTTTTATATTTGTAATCAAACTCGTGAAGTATTAATAAGTGATGACAAAATGATAAAAATATGGTATGTTGGACATACCATATTATATCAATTATTATTGTATTCTTTTTGGAAATATGTTTATAAACAGCTAACACACACGATACAATATCCATATTATTTGGGTTTGAGTCAGTAATTCACTTTCAGTAGTATTTTTCTAAGAAAGAATGAAGATATAACCAACCTTTTATAAAACAGCTATTTCATGTGAAGTATATTTATACAAAATATATGCTTTTATCATTTATTGAAATTCAACAAATTGAACATTAATAATTGGGTATTTAATTATCTCAAAATAGAATAAAGTAAATAATGTCTAATTAAATAAAGAGTAGGTCATTACTAAAATCTTGTGAAAAAATTACATAGATTTATGTTTATAAGATAGCATCAAGTAAAGACAAACTATGCAAAAATAGATACATATGTATCAGATAATAGAGATACAAATATCTAGATATATGTATGTAATGGTCATATCAATTTAAAATTTACACAATCAACTGAAAGAAAATAAAAGAAAATACAAACCTTTTATATTATCTTGGACATGAAGGCAACAATAACCTTTGATATTTTTTAAACTTGTATTTATTAAGTAATGTCTACCCCCAATATAGAGTTCAAAACTCATGACCCTGAGATCAAGAGTCCCATGCTCTCCCAACTGAGCCAGGCTGGTGCCCCAATAACTTGATTTTTTTTAGTGCTTTTCTCTGCTATTTTTTTAGATTTCTAAAATGATTGTATAAAATTTCTACAAATATTATTTATCATTTCTATAACTCTTAGAGAAATTATGAGAAAGGTAAGCTTTTCCTGGATAAGCTTTCATTTATTTCCCTTTTCAGGAACATTAGCTTCTGAAGCTAATGTTCAGATATTGCCATGTTTTTCATAATTCTAAAATATATTACAATCTGTAAATTTTATAGTGAAGCATTAATTCTGTGTGGAGCTGGGAGTGCTAATTACATAGGACAGGGTTGTTGTTTTTTTTCTATTTTTAAAAACTTGGCAGCTGTGTTTTCAAGGGAATTTGCCTTTCATTGGTTGCTGGAGTGTCCAAGTGAAGAGGGCTGTGGTGTATCTTGTGGGTGAACAATCCTGTCTAAGCACGTTTTTTCTACGCAGATGGCTGTGATGTGACACAAGAGTAGCTTCAAGGCCTTTGTGTTCTTACCANTGCCTGCTCTCACTTGGATTGAATCTAACTCATTCTGCATGTGAATAGAAACAATGTTCTGGAGAATACTGAAGTTAGTCACTGTGATTAAGCTTCATTTAAACCAGTCCCTAAGGTGTTGGTTCTCTTTAAATGTATTCCAGAGAGAGATAATGAGGATGATTCTCTCTCTCTCTCTACATATATATATATATATATATATATATATTTTTANTGTGCTGACAGCCAGCTCAGAGCCTGGAGCCTGCTTCAGATTCTGTATCTCGCTCTCTCCCTGACCCTCCACTGTTCATGCTGTCTCTCTCTCAGAAATAAATAAAAACACTAAAATAAATAGACTGACATTCACTTGATATCTTAAAAGGATGCTATTAAATGTTATTGTACCCTAAGGACTTAAGGTAATAATCATTATTTCATTTGAATTATAGTGTATGTTCTAATTTCTATGATAGGGAATGGGAAAAGCTGAAATAATAGATGTGATTCTTGGAACATCAATTAATATGAACAGAATTATATTTTAATGTTAATTTTAGGAGAGTGTGTACATATTCCAAAATCGAAAATTGGTTACTTAGATCTAAGGACTTTAGTAGTTTACACTTGAAGTATTCAATTTTTGATACAGTCACAACCTGAATGGTGAGTGTTTTTAAATCCAGTTATCTAATTAACATTTTCTCTGTCCTTAAATAAATGGTATCTTCAGATATTTCACAAAGCAAGACAATCTAATAGCCACTTTTGAGTAGACTATCAAGGGATAGAGAAAATATTAAGTATGATTTCGTAGCTTATAAGTAAATGGGTACAAATGTTAAAAGTCTGTAAATTCATGTGGTTTAACTATGCTTATAGAAATGCATTTTTTAATTCTTATGGTCTATTTAGCGAACTTCACATCCTAAGGTTATTTAATTAAGCAAAATTCTTAGTATTAGTTTTTAAGTATCTGTAGGATATTCTTCAATTTAAGTAGAAATAAATACTTAATAAGTAAACTTTAAAAATTTTTATTATATAGATTACCACCTCCATTTAGGGTATGTAGCATCCAGGATAAGCTATAAACAGTCGTATTTAAAAACCATCAGAGTACTGAAGATCCAAAGAGCTCATGTACTAAAATCCAGTTAGATACATTTCCTTCCTAGGAACACAGAGACCTGGCTGTTTTCATTCCTGGTTTAATGGTAGAAGCAACATCCACCACAGAGAGAAATAAGGAAAAAGTAGGCTGATCTTTTTAATGAACTAATGGTAGCATATGCATGCTAAAATGACAAATAAGATATTTGTATGGCCTCAGCCCCAGTGTGAGTGTGCTTCCAACCACTGACACTTTCCCATGGGCTCATACCAAGTGCAGAGAGAAGCAAACCAAAGGCTAGGAGCAGGGCAGGGAAGCTGAGATACATACACCCTCCTGGTTTGCATAGGATCTTCCCAAGTTTAAGACAGCAGTTTTCTGAAAAGCTGAAATAAATCTCTAGAGTACCTCAAGATTCCCCTACGTGTACTATGTGAACCTTTAATGGCTGGGCAGGGCAGAATTGCTGAGAGAAAGTCAAGTGAGACACTCTGGACGTTCATTAAGTGCAGTGCACTAGCCCTCCAACGTTTGGAGTCAAGGCAGGCAGGGGAAGAGTGGTCTCCTCAGGTGCAGAATGCCTATGGAAGGATTACAGTACAAAAAACCCTGGAACATAGAAAATACAAAGCCAAAACTATAAAATGGAAATAAATGTTCCAAGGGTTGGAAAGCTGGTTGTTGAATTGTAATTGTAAAGAGATTTCTGAGTCTCACAGGTTTTTAGATTCCATATCCTTTGAAGGAAAAGTGATCTCACCATCAAGATACTTTAAACAATGGAATTGCATCTGTGTACAGCTGCAAAAAATTCTAGGCATTTCTAAACTATGTACTAACTCACCCAACTATAGTGACCCTATGAATAACATTCTGAGCAAAAATGTCTTTTATTTCCACTTCTGTTGATCTTTCACACACAACTAGTGGAATACAATAAAAATAACATATGACAAATGCAGAAAAGCAAACACAGTCATGGACAAGAGTGGAAAAAGTCAAGAGAAACCGAGAGAGAGACAACTGAGAATTTGAAATTATATGACAAGACTTTTAAAATGACTATTAAAATGTGTTAAAGGATGCAGTGGAAAATACAGACAGCATACAGAAATAAATAGATCATTTTAGCAGAAGGTAAATTATGAAAAAAACAAACATCATAGAAAATACTTGGTAATAGAATGAAGCATTTCTTTCAATGAGCAAATACCAGATACAGTGTTGTAATCGGTAAACTAAAAGACAAGTTAATAAACATTATTCAAAATGGAATGCAAGTAGAGGGAAAAAGATGGAAAAGAAAAACATAGAACAGAGCATCTAAGATTTGCACATCAAATGGTTTACCCTTGAGTAGCTCAGTTAAAGTAGTATCTTATAATTTATTATTGTACTTATCAACTCATTCTTTTTGTTGTTTTCAGGTAATATTCTGATGTCATCACAGTGATGAAATGAAACTATAGATATAATGGAATTAACATTTGAAATATACTAACAATTTATAATTTATTTTAAATTTTGGGTTGAGCACTACCATATTTGACAGGTTAGAATAAAAGGGCAGAGGCAGTAAACATATCAAATCATATTTTCACACCCCTTTTTTATGGATGTAATGAAGCATTTTGGATTTATTTCCTTTGACAAATATTTATTAGATGTCTTTAATTGTGCATATTTTCATGTGTAATTGGACAAGATTTACCTTGTAGCTCATCATACCTGATACATAGAATTTTTTTCTCTTATTTCTTATAAATTGGAAAAGACCAAATTGACTCTAAATTTTACCATTCATTAAATTCTTTATTTATTCATATTTTGTTAAAGTTGCTTTTATTCTGTGCTCTGCAAAGTAAATCTGTGGCAGCAATTATACAAACTACACAATCTGTTATTTTGTGTCCTGGCTAAGATGGAGATACCACTTCCAGGCCCTGCTTCCCTCACTTGCTTTTGTCCCCTACCTAGTGGCTAGACAACATGAGAACTTTCCCTGATCTGGGCCCAGACTATATGGAGCAGAGTTGACTAACCCTGCCCCCACTCTACTACACTCAGTACCAATTGATATTTATGTGAAGAAGAAGTAAGAGTCTCTTGAATTAAATGGTTGAGCCCTAGTGTATATCTATTATAGCAGCTTCTGTTACCCTGAGTATATAACACTTTATTTTTCATTGAGTTTTATGATAAAGTGAAGAACTTGGCAATAGACAACAAACAAGCAAATAAATAACAAAATAAAAACAAAACTAAAAATAAAAATGCATAAAAAAGGATAAGCATGGTGTTCCATATCAATTTCCACTTTTTTGGTGGCAATTTTGTCATAGTTTTATTAGTATTCTTGTAGGAGACAGTTGTGATGCTGAGGCTTTTCTTTTACTTGTGCTGGCACAGCTCAGTTGGGTTTGTACTCAAGAAACTGAGCTGAATACCACATGGTATATTTTTTTAAATGCATTTTCTTTTTTTTTTTTGTCTCCCATATATGGTAATGCACAAACGTGCAGTCTGCATAAGTGGTCTCATGTTACAAGGTCATTAGGGATGTCATGTACACATATATCCAGGTTGCCTTTTTTTTTTCAGTGCTCAGGGATGGGACCCTACCAGGTTCTAAATTCACTGTGATTTTGTTTTAAGTTGGACATCTACAGGCCCTACAAAAGTTACCACACTTGTAAGAAGTTTTCTTGGTGTCATTTACGGTTCTCAGCAGTACCATAGATTTACCAGTTGCTGGTAAATATTCTGCTGTTAAATATTATTCTGAAGAAATAAATGAAATGACTGAATATCTGAACAAATTATTTATTTACTTTACCATGTTAATAGATTTCAGTTTTTGTAGAAAGCATCATATGATTAAACATATTTACACATGGCATGTATATTGTCTTAGTTTGTAGAAGAACTCAGAGACAGGAATTTAAAGCAAAAAAAAAAAAAAAGGAAGAGTGGTGATAATCTTCAGTAATTATTTTTTGATTGAATAACCAAACATTTATGAAAAGCCTTTTCTATTTAAGGTACTCACTGAGTGCTAGCTACATAAAGATATAAACATTTCTTTACTAATCATGTAGTCCAATTAGAAAATCGCATAGGCAAGAATTACACACAATGAAAATTGCATTCATAGCAAAATGTTATTATAAAGAAAATCACATAGTACAGTGGAGAACTAAGAGCAGAAACTAAACTGTTCATGGTATGAGTATAGTTTAAAATATAATCTCTGAGGAAATGAATTTTAGTTGAATCTGAGAACTCAGTGGTCAAGAAGAAGGAGTAGGATTTTCTCAAGTGAATGAAAGAGATTGTGAAAAGGCATGAAATTATGAGAGAAAACAACACCTTTCTTGGGAAGGACAGTATTTCAGAAGAGTTAGCAAAGAATGTGGTAGACATGGTTAAAAGCCTGATGTGCTATGGATAGTGTTTCAAGGTCTTTCGACTTTGATCAGAAAACTACCAAATGTAACTGGCATGTTTTAGTCGCTAGGTAACATGATCACTTTTACCCACTTGTCCCACAGCCTTGTTGCCAGTCATGACAATCTTATCAGAGAAATGGGAATCTTCCTGGCTCATGTCTCCTTTTTTACTTTACCCCCTGCAGTCTACTTTTTTTTTTTTAACTATAGTAGCCAGAATGTTTCACTATACATTTAATATGCTCATATTTCTCCCATGCTTGAAAACCTCCAGCAGATCACAGTGAAATTCAAATTAGAAACTGAAATTCAAATTTGAGACCAGAGCCAGCATGAATAGAACACTGCCTACCACCCTAAGGTCATATTCTACCTCCCCCCTTCTTATTTGCTGTTTCATTACTATGCTGGCCTCCTTATGTGCCATTATCCATATGTATTTCATTGATTTTTTTCCTTTAGGTATCAGACGGGCAGATTGAGAAAAATACCCCTCTAAGTTCACAGCACCTTTACTCACTGGAGTCTTTATTGTTATTACTTTATTTTACTGCGCTTATTTTTTTAAATTATGTGTCTTCTTGCCCTACAAAAATGTCATCCCACTTTTTAAATATAGAAATTGGAATCTATGCAAAGCCAAAGTTTGATTTTTTTTTAGTTTTTTTTTAATGTTTATTTTTGAGAGAGACAAAACATTAGTGGGAGAGGGGTAGAGAGAGAGAGGGAGACACAGAATCCAAAGTAGGATCCATACTCTGAGCTGTCAGCACAGACTGTGATGTGGAACTGAAATTCAGGAACCATGAGATCATGACGGGAGCTGAAGTCTGATGCTTAACCAACGGAGCTACCCTGGTGCCCCAGTGTTTGATTTTTAATCAACTAAATCATTTATTCCATTCATTCAGTTTTGTAAGCCAACATCTATTGTCTATACCCATATAAAAGATTCTCATGTTTTTTTATTAAAATATATTCTTGTGGGCACCTGGGTGGCTCAGTCGGCTAAGCATATCAATTTGGCTCAGGTCATGATCTCACCGTCTATGGGTGTGAGCCCCTTGTGGGTCTTTGTGCTGACAGCCCAGAGCCTGGAAACTGCTTCAGGTTCTATGTCTCCCTCTCTCTCTGCCCTCTCCTGCTCACACTCTGTCTCTCTCCCAAAAATAAGTAAATATTAAAAAATTAATAAAAATGTATTCTTGCAATAGGGGTACTATTATTTTGTGTGCACATTTTTATGCTATTTCTTTAAAGTGTTTTGTTATACATCTCACACTTCTTTCATTAAGAATTCTCTTTTAAGATCCATCCATGTAGCTAATTGTGCATCTATTCCATTGCCTCAAGGCAATGAACATGCTCCTTCTTTCTTTAAGGTAGATACTACTTTTAGTTGCTGCTTCTCACATATTGGGGAGTTAGTAGTAGTAGCAGACAAGTCAGCTTCAGTGATGGGAAATTCATGTTTATCAAAGCCACTTGCTGAAAATTATTTGTTGAAAGAACATGTCTTTGCTTTAAAACTGTAGTGGTGTCCTCTATAACTTTTCTTTCCAGACTTACCACAACCCAATAGAATTTATGGACTTCCACAGAAACTTTGAACACCATTGAAACAAAAAAAATAGTTCTCACTTTGCATCTTAAGCCATCATAGTGAGCACACGCACCCAGGAAACCATAACAGTGGGTCGAAGGAGGGACAGCAATATGACAGATGCAGGTATTTTGTAAATGTGAGAAACAGTTTATGTAACTTTCTTGAACTTTGCACATGCTTACCCTAGGTCTATATAAACCAGGCCTACTTGATGAAAAAATGGTCTAAGAATTCTTTAATTTACGGTTGTATTGATCAGATTATTCAGAACTGAAAATGGAGAGTTTGGGTCCTACTGTCCTGTCACCTAATGATCAGGCATATGGTCTCCACTAGTGGCTGATGGCGAGCCAAGAACCATTCTCCATCTCTGGCAAATGCATTTTACTAAGATCTCCTCCAAATGTGAGTCATTTCCTTCTTCTCTGAGGTTTCCATGGGATGGTTCCATCAGGGTAGTGGACCCGTGTGATGTCCCCTGGGAGGATGAGATAGGCGGTATTTCTGTGCACAGCCTTATAGCCATAACTGAAGAACTGATATAAATCTGAAGGAGGATCTTCATATTCTGCTGCCTCTGCTGCTTTTTCTGTGCTTTAGGCAATGTCCATTTAAAGAGTTGCATAGGGCCTGCGAGGGGCTCTGTAACATACTCAAGGACAAAACACCCAGAAGAACAGTTTCTACCAAGGTTAACATCTGCTTACTTTAATAATTTGTCAAGATCTAGGGGTGCCTGGGTGGCTCAGTTGATTAAGCATCTATTTTTTCTTTTATTTTTTAATATTTATTTTTTGAGACACACACACACACACACACACACAGAGTTCATTCAAGTGGGAGAGGGGCAGAAAGAGAAGGAAATAGAATCTGAAGCAGGCTCCAGGCTCTGAGCTGTCAGCACAGAGCTCAACACAGAGCTCAAACCCACAAACCATGAGATCATGACCTGAGCCGAAGTCGGACACTTAAATAACTGAGCCACCCAGGCGCCCCTAAGCATCTGACTCTTAATTGCAGCTCAGGTCATGATCTCACAGTTTGGTTCCTGAGATGGAGCCTTGAGTCGGCTTTGGCACTAATAGCTCAGAGCCTGCTTGGTATACTCTTCTTTCTCTCAGTCTCTCTCTTTCTCTCTCCCCTACTCATGCATATTCTTTCTTTCTCTCTCTCTCTCTCTCTTTCTCAAAATGAATAAATAAACTTAAAATATTTTTGAATAATTACAAAATATGAATTATGAAGAAACATGTAATGTTTCATACATGAAATCAGTACATAGGAACAGTTTTTGTTAGTAGGCTCTTTGCCCAATGGGGGGATTGAACTCATGACCCTGAAATTGAGTCACATGTGCTACCAAAGGGACGAAACACCCCTTTTAATAGGGAATTTTTATAAGAAGAAAAAAGAAAAGGAATAAATGCATAGTTTAACTGTATAAAATACCATAGTTTATAGATGATCATATGATAATAAAATTTTACTAAAAAGACTTTTGTTATAATTTGAAAGGGAAAATAATATTGGAGAAGATCAGAAAGTAAGCTATAAAATTAAGCTGGATAAATGTTTCATAACAGTTGAATAGCATAAAATCAACGATATTTTAGGATGCCCTTTAGAAACACAAACCGGATAAAACAGCAATTTCTGTTGGAAGGAAAATCAAATTCTCTGACTCTAATATAAATGAGCAGGGGATTTCTCTGAAAGCTTTTAATCCACTCCAGCAGTCAATCTTCTTACAGAAAGAGATGTCCTATTATTTAGACATTCAAGTAAAATTCTACCTAAATTAATAGTGATTGCATTGTAATAAGAAAATAAGAACTGGTTTATATGTGTAAAATCTCCTTTAATTGTGGAAAGAGTGTATGGTAAAGTCTATTACCAAACAAAAAGTGTTCATACTGTTAGGTCACTTCTATTTTTTTTTTTTTTTACAAATAGTTTATTGTCAAATTAGTTNCCCCTCCTCTGTTAGTAGGTCACTTCTAAGCAGAGTACATAAATAGTTCTTTCTAATTTAACTTTCCGAGTACAACCCACTTAGTGTTGATCGGTAGAAATTTGAGGGTCACCCCTCTGCTTTATTCACCAATATAAAAACAACTCAGTGGTTAAATGGCCTTTACTTTAGACTATGAGTCTACACCATATGGCCCTACTATTCTTTATTTCTACAGCATGCTTTTGTGCTTTACGGACTCTCTCTCCCTTTCCTCTCTCTGTACTTTGATATCAGTTACTCCATTTCCCTCACCCCACCCCAGTGCTCAGGCATAATCGTCAACCATTTACGTACAAGTAATTATGCTACTTGACATATTGGGTTTGTATTTGATGAGTATGTAATAGGAGGGGAAATAATAGGCTCATAATGTGATCCAACTCCAGGTGATTTTTCTGCACAACAGGTATGTTACAGTCCTAAGTTTACTCTTCTGATCCAGTGTGAGTTTGCTCCTTGGTGAATCAGAAACTGTACCAGGTTGGGTTGTTGCACAAACATTTGCGGCAAATAAGAAGATCATGGGGAATGGCTTCTGAAGCCATGACTGTGAGAGAGGGTGAATGGGTTCCTTTTGCTTAGGGTTAAGATGCATATTTAAGTAGGAAAGCCTTGTCAACCTATGTAAAGGCAGGTATAAGGTCTTACATGAGCTTTAAGGAAACATGCCTTGTACGCTATGTAAATGATGCAGTATCTTCTATTTTAAGAAGAGTTCGGGGTGCTTGGGTGGCTCAGTCAATTAAGCGTCTGACTTTGTCTCAGGTCATGATCTCATGGTCTGTGAGCTCAAGCCCTACGTCTGGCTCTGTGCTGACAGCTCAGAGCCTGGAGCCTCCTTCAGATTCTATGTCTCCCTCTCTCTCTGCCCTTCCCATGCTCACACTCTGTCTTGCTCTCTCTCCAAAATAAATAAATATTAAAAAAATAAATTACTAATTCTATCAGATTAAGACTTTTTGTTATGTTGTTGTTCTTCCATCTTCCAAACTGCTAAGTTGATGTGATGACTGACCACTTGGAATTATCTCAGATCATGAGGTAATCCTGAAGAAGGAAGACAGTGCAATGGTGGAAAAGAAAGTTGGAATCAGAATGGCTACTCTTATATAAACCCTGGGCTGGCTACTTTACTTTTTTTTTTTTTCAAAAAGAGAATGAAATTTTACTTTGATTTAGTAAATTTAGTTGGAAATATATATAATATATATAATATATACATATATAATATATATATAAATGAACTTGACCTAATTCAGAATTCCTTTCAATGACATTTGTTGCTTCCTATTCCCGAGCCTTTGCTCAGTTCTGTAACACAAACGTGTCAGGAGTCCAGAGATTCTAGTGCTTCTAGAGGGGCACTTTCCATAGACTCTACCCTTTTCTTCCCAACTCTTCATAAATATCCTATTGGTCATCGTAGTAAAGTGGTCTTTGGACACATGGAACAAAAATGCTTTCATTAGCAACACAGGTTTCATGCCCATAAATGGAGTAGAACACTGTGGTTGTCCTCTATTCCTTGTCCTTACTCTGTGTTCCTTGTCTCAAGAAATGAATTAATCCTCCTCATTGCATCCACTGTCTGTGCTGACTCAGGAGAAATGCCATCAGACCAGATTTCAAACCAGCCTCTCAGAAGGATGACCCAGATGACTATGGGGATGTCTTGGTCCATTCATGCTGCTATAACAAGATACCACATGGTGTCAGCATGGTTGAGTGATGTCCCTCTTCCAAGTCATAGACTTCTCCTCGTATCCTTTCATGATGGAAGATTTCTAGGGAGCTCTATGGACTTCTCTTACAAGAGCATTAATCTTTTTCATGAGGATCGCCTGTGACTTAATTGCCTCCCAGTAAACATTAGAGCTTTAGTGTATGAGCTTTGGTGGAGAAGGGGACATAGACATTAAGACCATAGCAAGGGAAGTGACTGATCTAGGGTTTCTGATAATCTAAACCCTGCCCAGACAAGTAACTGGAAATGTCTGCCCTTCAAATTCATCACCAAATAATCATTTCCAGATACTGCAGCCTTAGAGTGTTCAGTTTTCCATACAGTCCTGATGGTTGATATTTCTGGAAAACACTTTCTGACCTCTCTGATACATGCTTAAGCTTCTGTATGAGATATACTTTTACTATATACCTTGTTTAATTAGTAAATGGTGAGTCCTCCTTGAAGGCTCAGCTCTAATTTTTCTTCCCTTCCAGTGTTCTGCTTTAACCTTCAAGTTGAATATATTGATTTGTTATTTTGTTCTCTTAGCACTTCATACTAACTAGTTAGATAAAAGTTACAGAATCATTTGGTGATACCACCATTATGGACAGGGTGAGGGTGGTACATTCAGTGTCCCAGAAAGAATTTCTTTAAGTAAAATCCACAGAATCTTAAAGAATGTACTAAAACAAAACCACGTATATTTAGTTTGGGTTTGAGATGTATATTATAATCTTTTAAATATACAATAAGAATATTTAAATAATATTGATTTGTCTGTGCCTTCTATTATCATCACTTACCACCAGATGCCCTCCCTGGTCAGGACCTCGTTTTCTCCCCCTTGTCTATAAACACACCACAGAGAATCACAAGCATATTCTTCCTCTTGCACTGTTCCTTCCCCTGTTCATCATCCTTACTTCATTTATATCTATTTGACCTCTGGCCATGGACACCTTACCTTTTCTTAGATTTGGTGACTGTTTTTTTTTGTTTGTTTGTTTTTGTTTTTTTTCCACTCTCAGCTTTCTTTCAATCATATGGAATAGAGAAAGGTGGTAAAAATAGGTCTGCTTGTGAATTTGCCCTTATAGTCTGTTATCTTGAGGAAGATGAGGTTTCTTTCAATACTGCCCAGTTTAATAATCCTCTGGTCATCTTTAGGATGATTTTTTTTATACTAAAAGAGTGTCTATACTTAACCATAATCTGAACTTATACTTGACTCTAGAGGAGGGAGAAATAGGAAGCCAGTAAGTCCCACTCAATCTCAATATGCTGGTTAGTTGAATTTTACCTACTGGATTGATGAGATTCTTAAAGGCAAGTACTGTGTCCTATTCATCTTTTCATCCCAAATCTAGAATGGTGTAGAAAACATTAAGGCCTTTCATATAGGTTTCTCAGAATTTAAGAACATATTTATTATGTATATATTTAACTAGTTTAAAATAAGTTGGGGTTATATTAGCAAATAATAATATCTGCAGCACTTGTAATATAAAATCTAGTCAGAGGCACTTTTAAATACCCAGTAGAGTACTTTGGAGTTTGGGCAAGATTGTGTGTTTTAGTTTCTAAATTCTTTACATAGCTGGAATGAAGAACTACTTTTCAGAATAATAAAAAAAACTTGACACCACTTTAATGACTCAGCCAAATAGTATTTTGAGGGCTCAGAGAAAAGTTCTAATACCTTCACTAAAACATAAATTTGCCTTTTTCTCTAAAGTATGCTTACATGTCACTATGACATCTTTGAGTGCTTTTTGATAGGCTCACTGGTTGTTATAGCATGTACTTCAAAGAATGCATTTATATTTCTATAAGACAATTAATCAAAACATCAAGGTATCTTCCATTTATGGTAGTAATTTCACTGTTATTCAGGAGAATGTTCTAGGTTTGGGTCTACACTAAAAAGTTTTGGCCTCATTTGTGGGTTGGATTCCCTAGAATCTCTGAGATAGAGTTTTCAAATGGAGGCTTCTGTAAGGAATTCTGAAGCAGGGATGATCCTACAAAATTATCCCAAATTAGGAGAAAGGAAGCAAAGTATTTTTACCACCAATGGATCAATCATTGAATGCAGGCCACCATGAAAAGGGAAGATGACCTCCAGTAAGGGGGTTCCTTTCAAAGAAGGCAATCAGTGAAAGCTGTTGATAGATAAGCTCTATCTGCCAGCAATACTCACTTAAGCTAGGGAATGTAAGGATAGATGATAGATGGATAGATAGATAGATAGATAGATAGATAGAATGATAGATAGACACATACATACATATATACATACATAGGAGATAGATCCTCAGTAAATTATTTTAAGCAATAAAACATAAATTACAAAAATATATTCTTATTGGTAGAACAGAAAGGCCTAGATTATTCCTTAGTGGGCTATATTATTCTTTTAGTCCACTAAAAATTTTAAGGTAGAGAAAAATTGTGTCTTGGTAGTTTTATATGAATGGTTCTATGTGAGTTGGCCAAGTTAATGGATTTGACCCTTCTTACTAAAGGTAATGGACTGATAATGGAAGCTTAAGTAGAAATGAAAATCTAAATGTCTATGTGAAATACAGATTTGAATATCCAGTTGGTGATAATATCACTCTAAGTTAAAATTAGTTCTAGTTCCTCAAAATGTACGATTTTGACCTTCTCCAGAGTTCCCTTATGCAATTCATTTTATCTTTAATGAAAGAAGAATGTTAGACAATTTTTAGCACTCAAGAATTATAGATTTATGTCTTCTACATATTTTACTTTATAGCTCAGCCAAACCAAGCAAAATGATTGAGTAAATGATTTTTATAGTTCTAAACTAATTAATTATTTTCTATGAATTTTAATCAAGTATTTTATATGATTAATTATATTGAATATTATTTTATTAGTAACCCTGTAAATTTATGAATTTATTCAGAATCAGTGAGACACATTGGGAGCAATAAGCCAATATTATCAATAATTATTAAAATAATTTATATTTTATTCATCAATACTACAATTAATTAGTAATTTCAGTGTGAGAGCTGTATTCCAGGCCATATCTGCCATACAACCTGCATTTTTAAACTGTAACATTTAACACAGGAATGTGAGGAAGTGTACAATTTGACCCAAAACAATAGTGTTAATAAATAATATTAACTTTCAAGTATGTTTGTACAGAAAGGACATTCTAGGAAATGATGCTGAAATCCAAATAGATATAAATTACCAGTTACTTTCACTTAGAGTCAAGTTTTTTTTTCCTTGAAATTCCTTTTACCAAAACTTGAAATGTATAACAGTAGATCAAAATATATTCTCTAAAACTTTTTTGCTGCTAATGCCAAGAATGGAGAACGTGGTAGGTTTCTTTTCCAAACTCCAGCAAACGTATCTGACAGGCCTGGCAACTCAGACAAATTTTGGAAAGCACTCAGCTCTCTTACACACAATGGCAGTCAGAAAATGAAAGCGTTCTGCAAGCTCTTTTTCATTGCTCTTTGCCAATTTGCAAAGAGTCCTTTTTATAGATATTTGGAATTATCTTTGCATGCAAAATTTAAACATTTTTAAGAACATATATGGTTGTTAATGATACTTCTATGAAAGACTGTAATTAGGACCGCAATTCTATGATGAAAAGGGTAAATACATGTTTATATTATCAGTTATGTTTTTTTAAAAAACGACATTAATAACCGTCAAATTAAAGTTACTTAAAGACTATACCAATGATATTTCAGATAGCTAGTTTTAAAGCACTGAATATATGACAGTATACTTAGACTGTCTTAGAAAATGAAGTATTCACTATTTATTTTGTGTTTTGACTATTATGTCATTCACAGGAATATCAGAGTTCTATAAAACTTTTAACTGATTTAGATGATATTTACTTATTTCTTGAGTGTACAAATATGAACCAATGTTCAAATATATTCATAGAAACTAAGTCTATATCATCTTTATATCAAAGAGAGATATTAAACTTTAATAAGAGGTTTATATAATGAAAGAATTGTTAGAAAATGTTATTTGATACTTGTTTTCAATATGTAGCTTTATGTAACGTATGCTCTTGGGGTTAAAAAAGAAACTATCTACACATAAATAAGCATTATGTAGTATTTGTATTTAATTCACAAGTTATCTCCAAGATTTTTTCTTTATAATCATTGATATTTACCCAAACTACAAATTATTCTCCATCACTGACTTAATTTTTACAGAGTTTCAATTAGGTTTCAGGGATGATTAAGCAAAATAAATTGCTGCTACCAAAAGTCAGTTTAAGAGCTTTTTTTTTCCTTTCATTTTCCAGTAGACAATAAACTAAGTATATGAAATATATAAGAAGATGAAAACAAATAAAACATATGTAAGATTATAAAAAATAAATTATAGCTCATATTAAATATTCACAGAAATAAATGTTCTTTAACAATAAAAAAAACTTGGAGAGATTGGAATTTCAATTTAAATGAATTATCTTGAACAATTATTGCTATAACGTTAATTAACATTCTAATACAGAAATTTTACAAAGAAATACTAAGTGTGTGGGGGGAGTGCATGTGTATATAATGTGTTTAAATTTTATCATGTCTCAACTTCATAGAATTTCTTGGATCTGTGGTTTGATGTTATTGAAGTTATGAGAAAATTCTCAGGCATCCTGTCTGCAAATCTTGTATCTATAGGAGATGGAGGCCGTGGGACTAATCTCTGGTTCATGCTAAGTATGGAGCCTGCTTAAGATTCTCTCTCTCTCCCTCTGTCCCTTTGTCCGGCTGACATGCTGCTCACTCGCTCGCTCTCTCTCCCAAATTAAAAGACAGAGAGAGAGAGAAAGAGAGAGGGAGACACTATGACTTTTTGACTCAAAATGGCCCTGGAGTCACCAGTTATCTGTAGGCAGAAAATGAACTCAGAAAGTTGCTCAGCAGTTAAGAAGGGCAAATTTTCCAGCGTCCAATTACTTTGTGGCAAAAATGGTAATGAAGGAAGATGACTCACAGAGGGAGGGGAACAAAAAAATCTGCAGAGGTAAATAAACCATGTTGCTCTTTCAAGGGACAAAAGTAACTCAAGAAATATATTATTATTATTATTATTAGTTATTTTTATTGACAGGGTCAGATGTCCCCTCAGTATCTCTTCATCAGGACTTCAAGACCATTCTGCTGTTTCCCATCTCCCTCCCCCACTGCACAGGGTACTTTCTAGTGTTGTGATAGTGTTTCTATTCCTCTCATTACACAAAAATCCATGATACAGAGTTTGATACCATCATGTAAGGAATTTCTGTTTTTCTTCCTCTATGAGTGGATGAGTGTACTTTTTTTTTATTTAACCCATCCTACACATCCCTCCCCTCTAATAACAGTCAATTTGTTCTCTATAATTGAGAGTCTGTTTCTTATTTTTCTTCCTCCCTCTCTCCTTTTCTTAAATGAGTGTATTCTTAATGAGAAAAGAAAAAGAAACTAAGGGATGGTTAGAGGCATTAGTACTATGTACAAACATTTCATTTATTTATTCATTTTTATTCCAGGTGTGAAGTAAGATTGTATTTCCCCGACTCCCCAGCCATTAAGTTTGGCTAAGTGATTTACTTTATCCAGTGAAATGCAATTGGAAGCACATTATCTCTTCTGGTAGAATTTTGAAGAGTCAGTACAGGGTTAGCCATGTACCTTTCCCTCTTCCATAGTCAATGGCTCTATTTCTAGAAGAGGTTACTCTTAGAGTCTGGTTTCTAGAAAGAGAACAACACAGAATGTATACCTACCTGAATCGTATATGCATTGTGAGCCAAAAATAGATCTTGGTTTTAAGACACAGATTTTGGGTGGCAGCCTGGGTGTCTCAGTTGGTTAAGTGTTCGACTTTGGATCAGGCCATGACCTCATAGTTTGTGAATTCCAAGCCTGCACTGGGTTCTCAGCTGTCAGCACAGAGTCCACTTCAGACCCTCTGTCCCTCTCTCCCTGCCCCCTCCCCCTCTCAAAAATAAATAAACATTAAAAAAAATGAGCACAGATTTGGGGTTTGTATTTATTACAGCAAAATATAACTCATCTTTACATAATAAAATTATCTCCCTGTTTCTACCCTCAACTTTCTTTAAATTTAAAAATTTCCCCAGTTTTTGGTATATATTGTGATATTGTTCGATTAAATATAGTTTACTTTTTAATCAATACCTTAAGTATATAAATGCAAACACACATATTCATATATTGAAATACATATCTGAAATCAGAAAAGAAACTACAGTTTTATATTAAGTAAAAATGTATATATCAAAAGAACCATTTCTTCAAAAAAAAAAAAAAAAAAAAAAAGGGGCGCCTGGGGGGCTTAGGCGGTTAAGCGNAAAAGAACCATTTCTTCAATAGTAAATTATTAGGTATTTTAGAGCATATTTATATTTAAGCACAAGTTTGAGTTTTTAAACAGGTTTTCTCCAAAAGTGTCAATTTCTGGCTTGTGTTCTCTGTAAATAGAAAGAAACCATTTTCCCCTTTTTTTGTTTCATTCTGTATGTAAATTTTTAAAAGAAGATAATCAGAACTATTTAAGGGAATATTATGGACTAAGCTCATGTTCATAATTATCTCTCCCCCTTAATTTCCCACTGTGATATTTCAGCAATAAAAATAAGCTTCACCTGACATTGGAACCAAATAATGTCATTAGAAAGGTTTGCCTTACTGATAGAGCTTAGGGAAAGGACCACCTTTTTTTTTCTTTTTTCTTTTTAAGATTTTATTTTTAAGTAATCTCTACATGCAAGGTGGAGGTCAAACCTACACCCCCAAGATCAAGAGTATCATGCTCCACTGGCTGAGTCAGCAAGGCTCTTTAGGACCATAATTTTCCACGCAACTTGTGACGTCCTAACAGCAGATATGAGAGCACCTAGCACCACATAGATGTAGCTGTCCTTAGTAGATCCCTGAAATTCACCTTCAGAATGGTCATTCAACATTGATGTCGCAGGTAGACTTGATGAGAGAGTATTCAGTGTAGCTAAGAGATGGCTGATGCTCCCAGATTTCACTTGTAAACTTCTGATAAGGGTAGCCTCTCTACATCGCTCCATAAACACACACGTCTTAGCAGAATTTCTCATTAACTCCCACCTTTGTACCAGCTCACTTGATTAAAAATGTATTTCTTGTCATATAACATGCTTTAATTCACTAGAAATTAAGCCAGTGAAATATAATCACTAATAAGATAACTATAAAATAGGACCACCATAATTATAGAACCTTGCTTCAAATACCTAAGACAATTCTTGATGGAAAGAAGATTTTAAAAATGTATAAATATTGAGACATGGAAAAAATCACACATCTAGGTAAACGGTAAAGCTCAAATAAAGTATTACACATATTAAGAACATTTGGCATGGGTTTTAATGAAGCTTTCATTTCTTATACTTGGAATTAATAGTTAAAAATGGGAATGGAAAATAACCATTGACAATTCAGGCATTCAATAATAAAACCTATAAGTAAGTAAAACAGAAGAATGTAAGAGTCAGAGCAAAACTCACAATTTAAGAAATGACATAAAACTCAAAATATCAGCTTATCATGTTACTAGTTGGAACATGATATCATAAACATGTCATTTCTTTGTGAAATTAATGTATTTTGCAGTTTAAATCAGAATGCCAACAGAGATTTTTCTTTGATGGGAAGTGCATGAGAACCTGACTCAAAAATTTTAAAGCGTTTTGAAAATGAAATGTGAATATTTTCCAGTGCCATCCTGCTAGTTACTGGGTCTGTTTTGTCCTTATTAATTTGATGCTAGGGTTTGTGCTCCTAACTACTACGTAATGTCAGTCACCACATGAATTAAATTTTCTGCAGTAACAATTGAAGAAATATTATTAAAAGATAAAACTTGGTCTTGAGACTTCATCACCATTATCTTATTTTTTTTAAATATCAAATATACCTTCTAAGTATACTATGTGGTGGTAAGAGATATGTTTCCCATGCCTTTAGGTTTTTGTTACTTTGGTGGGAGACTATTTGTTCCTCATGGCTAACTCTATAGCTGTGCGCCCATCTCCCAGGTCTTTGCTTTTCCTGGCACACAACCGCCCAACGAAAGACTACATTCTCCAGCTTCTATTTCACTTGAGTGGAATCATGTGACCATTTTTTTTCCCTCCCAGGTGGGCATGAACAGGAGTAAGCTCAGTCGCATCACGATTATGTTTTAAAACAATATTTTCTCTAGACATAATCTACCTTTTTTCTTCACTTGGATGTATCTGGCTGTGTTGGGAGCAATCTCAGTTGTTGTGTGTATAAGGCTGAGCTGTTCTGCTTAGCTTGGATCCCTGGATCCTATCCGCATTAGATACTGCCTATTCACACTGATTGGCTGCATTGGAAAGAACATTAGATCCTGTGTAAGGCAATGTATTTAGGCATGGGTGTGCACAAACAGGCAAATTTAGTAATTATCCTGATTAATATATGCAAGAACTTACGAATCCCTTCAGAGATGTTTATACATTTGAATACTTTCGCTTGTCCTTGAAAAATGGCAGCTCTAGAACAAAGGTATATTACAGCTTCTTAAAAAGTAGGAATGTGTAAAATTTTCAAGTGGGCTTCTAATTGAGTCCATTTATTCATTACTGTGGGGTTTGATTTCAATTATGCAATGTACTGTCAGCTGTTTTCTTAATTCGTATTGATACTATGATAAAGGTTTAAAATTTTTTTTTTTTTACTTTTTGTGAGAACATTCAACGTTAATATGTTGAACTTAGACATTATTCCTCCCTTTTTTCTTTGGCTTGTTTTATGCTAAGTGGTATGACATTTTTCTTTTTAAAAAAAGAAGAGTTTTATTTTTCTAGAAAATCATGTTTTCCTTGAATAAGACAAATTATGTTGATGGGCAGGTGGGTGGCTCAGTCACTTAAGCCTCAGACCTTGGCTCAGGTCATGGTTTCATGGCTTGTGGGTTTGACCCCTGCATCTGGCACTGTGCTGACAGCTCAGAGCTTGGAGCCTACTTTGGATTCTGGGTCTCCGTGTCTCCCTCTCTCTGACTCTCCCTTACTCATGTTCTGTCTCACTGTCTCTCAAAAATGAATAAACTTAATTTTTTTTAATCTTAAATAAAAAATAACAATTATATTGAAGAAAACTTACACATAATTCCCCTTTTTTCATTTGAAACTAACTAGATTTCTAGTACTCAGAACCTTATGTGATAATGTATAAGCTGTATGCCTACATTATAATATTCTTTTTCCAAGACTGCTACTTTTAGTCATACAACAATGCAGAAAGCTATGGAATAGCTTTGAATTTTGCAAGTTGATATTAAAATTATATACCTATAGGTGCACCTGGGCGGCTCAGTCAGTTAAGTGTCCAGCTTGGCTCAGGTCATGATCTCATGGTCCTGAGTTCCAGCCCTGCTTGGGCTCTGTGCTGACAGCTGGGAGCCTGGAGCCTGCTTCAGATTCTGTCTCTCTTTCTCTCTGTTCCTCCCCAACTCACGCTCTGACTTTCTCTCTCTCTCTCAAAAATAAACATTAAAAAATTATATATTCATAGAAATATAAAGCATGGTATGGAATAACTCCATTCTTACCATGGATACGAATGATTTAATATAACATTTAGCAGTAGAATGATAGGGTTACTACTAAATAAGTTTCATTATAATGATAAAGTGTTGTCCAGGTTTAGCAGTTATTATAATTTTACCATATCCATTACCACCATTGGATTGAGTAAATCGAAATTCCTGAAAGTCAGAATCACTTAGACTTGTTATCAAAGTAGATAATACACAAGAACCACAATGAGTAAGCTAGGTTTATATGTATACTTTAAACTTTAGAACCAAAAGTCTTCCATATTTTAGAAGTCATTTTAATTGCCTTTGATTTATTATTCCTATAATCTGTCTCACGACTGGCAGGACTTTAATGCACACAATCTGGGACTTCAACTATAGGCATGTGGTGTGGGAAAGGCAAGTCTTGAGCTTTTCCTAGCTGCTGCCTCTAGGACACATGTAAAAGCATGGCACAGGAATTCCTTGGTGTGACAATCTCCATTTTTTGTTTATTCTCCATTTTATAAAGAAAGGTTTTGAACCTTAATATCTACTGCATATCATAAAGAAGAAAGTGATTCCATAGAGAAAATGCAGCTACCTTAGTAAGAGATCAAAGAGAATACAGATGTGGAGGCTTCAATTCAGTGAGACAGAATAGTAGCATTCATTACACAGACAAAGACAGTATTTGGTATCACATATTGGAAGTGGAGGATTCTAAATAAAACAACTGATAAAGATCCATTGCTAAAACTGTATTTTGGGAAAAAAAATCAAAAAGCAAAGATATAAAGCACACATCAAAGGTTTTAGAACTCGAAAATAATGGCTAACAAAAACAACATAAAACAGAAGTTAATCTAGTCAAGAACACAAAAACTTTCATTGCCATGCTGGTTCAATTTTTTTGACATGCCCTTATTTATTTGTTTGTTTTTATTTTTTTTAAGTTTATTTATTTTTGAGAGAGAGAGAGGGAGAGAGAGCATGAGTCAGGACAGGGATAGAGAGAGAAAGAGAGAAAGAATCCCAAGCAGGCTCCATGCTGTCAGTGCAGAGCCCTGACACTCATGAACTGTGAGATGACTACCTGGCTTTACAGACTGAGCCACCCAGATGCCCCTTAATATGCTTTTATGAAAGAATGGGAGTCCTACACAATACCTATTGCAGATTCTTTACATTGTTGCACATAGTATATTTAATAAACTGCATACATTTTTTTGGACAAGGAGAAGTTCAACATTCTTAACAAATTCTTGCATGTTTGTATGGGTATATGTTTATGCTTGTGTCTTCCTTAAGTCTCTTAATGGAAAAATTTCCCCTAAGAGCCATTCAACATAGAAATAGACTGAGCCATACTTTAAAAAAAAAAATGCAGTAAGATTTTCCGTGTCCAAGCTATAAAATTAAAATAAGCATGGCCCCTGTTTATCTTTTTTTAATGGGTCACTTTATGCATACAATATAGAGATATTTAAAACAGTGAACAATTGGGGCGCCTGGGTGGCTTAGTCGGTTAAGCGTCTCACTTTCGCTTAGGTCATGATCTCTCAGTTCGTGGGTTCGAGCCCCGCGTCGGGCTCTGTGCTGACTGCCAGCTCAGGGCCTGGAGCCTGGTTCAGTCTGTGACTCCCTCTCTCTCTGACCCTCCCCTGCTCACGCTGTCTCTCTCTCTCTCTCTCCTAGAAATAAATTAAAAAAAAAAAAACATTAAAAAAAATAAAATAGTGAACAGTCCATATCATCAAGGTTCTCATAATTTAATAGAGAATATAATATGCAAACATTTAGCATATAGTTGAAGGAAATAAAAATTGCTATTGGTATCCAGACAAAAATACAGATATTGAGTATATTCAATGGGGGGAAAGGTATTAGATTTGTTAATATGTGACTAAAACCTGAAAGGAAGTTAGAGAATGACATCAACAAAGAACAAGGAGAAACATTTGTAAATTAAATAATTTATTATAATTTTTCATGTGTTTTATATAGTTTATTCCCTTATTTAACTTTATTTGTAGTAAAATTAACTGGAGTTGTTAAACATCAAGGAGCTATTATATCTTGTATGAAAATACTAGAGTAGGGAGTCTCTGTCTAATTTAGGAACTCTTTAGGTTGGTTTTTATCTGCAGTACATGGTATGGCTGGTGTAGTTTCTACCATTATGAGCATACTAAAGTCAGTGGGAAGGACGAAGAGGAGAAAGATTTTAATTCCACCCTCCTAAAATATACATCCCTGAGAGTTCCACACAAATCTCATACTTATAACCTATTGGCTGTGATTTAGCCCCATGGCCATTTTCATCACAAAAAAGATTTAGTCAAAAGCAAAAGCACATTTTCCTTTTAGGCAGCAGTGTGTTCAGAGAAATATCAGGGCTCTGAGACAAACAAAGATGGACATGAAAAGGTTACTAGCTGTCTCTGCCGATGATAAGCCAACACAGAGAAAGAAAGGAGTCATGTTCGTTGCAGGTCTACCAACAAGAACTCAGTGTCCCACAAGTAGGTTGAAGATCTACCTGCAAGAATCACTGGTATGCAACAATGAGATGGAGTAGGCCTAAAATTCTCCCCATCTGAATTCAGAAACAATGGAGATTTAGAGAGAGAAGTTAAATGTATAGAACTCAAACATTAACACTGATACTGTCATCAGCATTAATTTGGAGTATGAATCAGTATTAAATTGGAGATGGCTTAAGAGTGCAATTAAATACCCTCTGCTTCTGCTACTGGAACAGGACTCTCAGGGTCCTTCTTTGGAACCCAAACTTTATACGCATCCTTACAAAATATCCTTCCCTTCCTCTTCTTGTGCAGTTCTCTTTGGTTCCTCTCAAGTTCTCTCCTTCACTGGATGGAGCCAATAAGTGTCATTTTGTCAGATTGCAGATTATTCTAGTGGTCTTTGACTAATTGAGTTTTATCAGGATTAAACTCTCAGCACTTAATACAGAGGGTGTCTAAATTTATTTATCCTCTATGGAATGTTTCTCTTCCCTGGATTGTTTCCATATTCCCTCTACTAGTGATTCTTGCCTATAAACCCAAGCTGCTTTCACTAGAATCCTTGTCTCAGCATCCACTTCTGGGGAACCCAAACTAAGACATTATCCATTTCAATAAGCAAAGAGGAGGGTATTTTAATTCCCCAAGGGAAATGGCAAGCGATGTCTTCCTAAAACAATAGACCAATAGAGAGTTTATAATAAGAATAATTACATATCTTTGCATGTAAGACTGAGATAAAAAAAAGAATAATAGTTACCTGTATTTCAGATCAGTAGTAGAATTCCAGGATCCATACCATGGAATAAGTAATAGATGACTATTTTTGGAAGGCTTCACTGTGGCTTAGTTTTTATAGATGAGAATGCTGTATTCCCTGTTGTTTGAATGAATTGTTAGTGAGCCATAGGCAAAAAAAAATACTGTTAGAGGGAAGTCCAACAGAGCAGTAATGTCAAGATTAGCAACATGCAAATTTAATGCAATTTATCCATTTTTATAATAAATTATAAAATAAAAATTCAGATCAGTATGCTGTTTCTCTTCATTTATAGTAAGGCAATGTAATATATAGATAAAATTAAAGTTGCTTAATGAAGCAAAGTACATAAGGCATGGTTTTCCTTTAGTAAGTGTGTAAGTGTGTGTTACTATCTTTTTTTTCAGCTTTTGGGAATAATTGGAATCACAACAAAAATAGAACCTCATGCTCAAAATTTTCCCACATATTTAATAAAAGATAATGTATGTAATGCTAATGATTGATTGGTGCTGAAGCTAGTGGATACTTTTAAGTCACTTATTAAGTGATTTAATGATGAAATAAGTGTGGTAGTATGCATTCTTGTTCCCTGCTATTCACTGCTGTTCTCATAAATGAGTTTATATTCCTACCTGTTGATATGTGACTTTCTGTGCTTCCATGTGCTATTGGCATTAAGCTTGGATGTGAACTGTCTTTGAACTGACTGATGAATCAGAAGAACAAGGTAGGCCATTTCCAAATAGAAACTTTAAGAAACATTGAAAAGTTCCATACACTCTCTTGGTTTTTCCTCTCGTGTAGGAATGACATGTCACAAATATGAGTGTTTCTTTAATCTATTTCAGGACTGAAGAGGTATGTGTCATGTAGCTGTAACTGTAGCAAACAAATCAATAAGTGGAGAGACAGAAAGATAAATCCATGTTGTTAAAAGAAGTTGATACGTGGTGTTGTTTGATACACAATGACATAACCTGGGGTAAACTCAGTGAATCAGTGACTAATTAGGATAGATATTTAATGGTGTTTATGCACACTGCTTCTGAAAGATACCAAATAAAAATTTAATCTGCACATTTCACCCAAACAATCTTGAAGCATTCTATTTCCTTTGAAATCTTCCCACTTATATTTTTTAAAAACAGCTTTACGAAGACATTACTTTAGTTCAAAAGGAAAGATAGAAAGCTGTAAGGGAGGTTTTGGATCCCTGAGATAACATTAAAGAAAACTGCTCTGAAATCAATCTTCCCATTATCACTTTGTTTGGCAATGCACCATGGTAAAATTCCAGATGGATGAGGAGCATGGCTTTCTTTTCTAAAAGAGAAGATGGCTGTTGTTGAAGGATTATGAGGGGGTGCAGGGAACAACCTATAGTTATATAGAGAATAATGTTGGCCTTTTATCCTGCCAGGGGATTTTAGAACTAAATATATAGGAAAGTTGAATTTCTAGAAATGAGTGTATATGTGTTTATGCCAGGCAACTCTTTGGAGATTCTTAAAATCTCAGGGGTATGGACCCACTTTAAGATGCTTAATCTAATCTATATACTTAGAAATGTGACATCTTGGTCAAAGAAAATACAGATGGTTTCCTGATTTATAATAATTTGGCTTAGGACCTCTTGGCTTTGTGATGGTGTGTAACTGATTTGCATTCAGTAGAACCTATACTTCAAATTTTGAATTTTGATCTTTTCCCAGGCTAGTGATAAACTATAGGACACTCTAGTGATGCTCAGCACTCCTAGTCAGCCACATGATCACAAAGTTAAACAACCTATCTGTGCTCATACAAGCATCTGTTTTTCACTTTCAATACAGTATTCAATAAATTATATGAGATATTCAGGATTCACTGTAAAATAGGCTTTGTGTCAGATGATTTTTGCCCAGCCATAGGCTAAAATAAGTTTTCTGAGCACTTTGAAGGTGTATAAGGCTAAACTATGATGTTTGGTAGTTTAGGTGTATAGTAAATGCAGTTTCAATTTGTGCTATTTTCAACTTACAATGGGTTTATCCAGATGTAACCCCATTGTAGTCGAAAAGATCTGTACAAATCAAAGAGTATTTACTTACTCAATAAATAAAACTGTTTTCTATGATGATATTAGAACAGCAATTCTTGGAGATACTTTTTCCTCCTAGCTAACTTGGTTTTGCCAGTCTTTTAAGAATTTCAAAGTTGTTTTTTAAGGCACCTGGGTAGCTCAGTCGGTTAAGCATCCGACTTTGGCTCAGGTCATGATCTCACGGTTCGTGAGTTCGAGCCCCACGTCAGGCTCTGTGCTGACAGCTAGCTCAGAGCCTGGAACTTGTTTTGGATTCTGTATCTCCCTCTCTCTCTAACCCTCCCCTGCTCATGCTGTATCTCTCTCTCTCTCTCTCTCTCTCTCTCTCTCTCTCTCAGAAATAAACAAAATATTAGAAAATTTAAAAAAAAGAATTTCAAAGTTGTTTGTAAAGCAATATCTCTGTGGTTGTAATGTATTTTACATTTTCTCTAATTTTCAAAGAATAATTCATCTTGTGGTTATGGTTTATGTCTAGGCCATCCTGCCAATTGCTTGCTAGTAGCTTGTTGTCTTAATCAATATAGTTTTTAGGTCAAGAACTTGTAGGTTCTTCTGTAATGTCTGGATTTTGAGGGATTTACATTATTTCTAAACTTTCTATCTCAACATCACAATTTTTCCAAGTATAACCATCTTTGCTTTTATTTTATTAATGAATGCAAGTAGTTCTTAACCCATCACCAAACATGAGAAGTAAAATAATGCCACTAAATTGCAGCTACCTATGTGTTTCTCTCCCATCTTATCAAGTTGTCTTCTTTCACTGAAGAAATAATTGCTTCTTAATTATTCTTAATTTTTGATCATATACTTTATATTCACATTTTTCTACACATACATGCAACATATGGTTTCATAAGCTAAATGGATTACCAAAATATATTATTTATTATTAGTCATCTTAAACTCAACAAAAGAAAGTCATATTTATAAAAATTTATTTTCCTACTCAATGTTATAAAGATTCATCCATGTTTTTGAATGTTGTTTTTGTTGTACTAATTTTCAAGGTAGTTCCCATCTATCTCAATTATGTTCCAATCTGTTTATACATATCTCTTTATAGAAGATTTTATCATTTCCAGATTTTTGCTATTTCAGTAGTACTAAAAGCATACTCAGAAACACACTAAAAGAGGATACTACCAACCTTAAAATATTTTCTTAACACAGACTTTCATGATTATAACACATGTGTATCTAAACATTGACATAAAATAATATGTTTGAATGTATAAAAGTTCAACAAAAAATCAAAACTCTATGAAAAATAGGATATGAATTAGGAAATTGTTTTGTAAATATCAAGCAAATTCTAAAATCACTACATTGAATAATATTAGTGATTAAATTTAGAATAACTAAAATGCTAACATTTCTAGCACAGTAATGAAAGGAATAGGAGTATAACATAATCCAGACTTCTATATCTTGATTTTATGTGATCTGTTTACAACTCATTAAATAGAATATACTGTCAGAGTTACTAAGAATAAGGAGATGCAGTTTGTTACGAGTAATAGTTTTATCTCAATGAAGCAGGTTGCGTCCAGGTAAGTTACCCCAATAGACTGTAATATCATAAGCATTAAAGGATTCTGAGAAGAATGTTGAATAAGGAGCAGCAGGAATCTCTCTCTTAACCTAAGCAACAGTTTCACTCGTAGAGTCTGTCTGATGTCAGTGATTTGGAACTCTGGAGTGTTTTAAATTTCCACGGAATGGTTAGGATGGTAAATTATGATTAACTTCAGTCAACTGCATAATTTAACCTAGTATCAGCAACCTATTCCTCCTCCGTCAAGTTGTGGCAAGAAACCTTGCACTTGTTCTAGGATCAATTTACACACTTGTGAGACCCAATGGGCCAAAATGGACCTTGTTATCCAAATATTAGAGATCTTTGCTCTGATCCCTGATTGCTGCTTCTGATATCAGAGGTACACACAAAAAGGCAAGTGGCCTTTGTTGGTATACTTCATTTTTCTAAGCCCCTCCTCCTCAGGCTAAAAGAGTTTCCAGGTATTTAAAAGGCCAGTGCCCTTTTTTTTTTCCCTTCCTCCTTATCAGCAATCAAATATAATGGATTAATTTCTCCAATTAAAATACAGAGATTG
This sequence comes from Crocuta crocuta, assembly GCF_008692635.1. Taxonomy (NCBI): domain Eukaryota; kingdom Metazoa; phylum Chordata; class Mammalia; order Carnivora; family Hyaenidae; genus Crocuta; species Crocuta crocuta. The sequence continues at coordinate 2,741,048 of NW_027527437.1, forward strand.
GCAAAATGGATTTTTTTTTCTTTCTAAAGAAAACTTATTTACATTTTAGTTAGTTATCATACTTCACAATATTGGTTTCAGGAGTAGAATTCAGTGATTCATCACTTATATACAATACCCAGTACTCATCGTAATGAGTGCCCTCCTTAGTACCCATCACCCAACTACCCCATCTCCCACCCATCTCCCAACATCAACCTATAGTTTGTTCTCTATCATTAAGGGTCTCTGGTGGTTCTTTTCCCTCTCATCTTTTTGATCCCTTCACATGTGTTCGTCCTGTTTTATTTCTTAAATTCCACATATGAGTGAAATCGTATGGTATTTGTCTTTCTCTGATTTATTTCATTTAGCATAATACATTCTAGCTCCATCCATTCATAGCAAATGGCAAGAATTCATTCTTTTTAATGGCTGAATAATATTCCATTGTATATATCTACTGACAAAATGGACTTTTAAAAAGTGATGCCACTGTATACTATCTATAAGAAACTCACTTTAGATCCAAAGATGCATAAATGTTGAAAGTGAAAGGATGGGAAAAGGTATTCTAGGCAAATAACAACCAAAAGAGAGCAGGGGTTACATATCAGATAACACAAATATCAGACAAAATATAGATTTGAAATAAAAAAGTAATGAGATAAAAGATGTAATACAGCAAAAATATATATGAATTGTAAACATTTCCATACCCAATAGCAGAGCACCATTTCCATACCCAATAGCAGAGCATCAAAGTATACAAAGCAAAATTTGATAGAATTAAAGGGAGAAATTGATGGTTCTACAGTAAGAGTTGGAAACTTGAATATGCTGTACTTAACACTATAAAAAGCAAACAGAGGATAGGTAAAAACACAGAGGACTTAAATAGTAAAATAAATGAACTTAATTTAACAGAAATATCAGAACATTCTATGTAACAAGAATAATATACATTTTTCTCAAGTTTATGGGGACATTTTCCAGGATAGACCATATGATAAGCCACAAATTCAGTCTCAGTAGATTTTAAAAGATAGCTGTAATATAAAATATCTTCTCTGTTTACAACAGGATGAAACTAGAAATAAATAACAGAAGGAAAACTGGAAAATTAATAAATTTGTGGAAATTAAAGAAGAAACTCTTAAAGAACAAATGGAGAACTAAGAAATCACAAAGGAATTAGAAAATACTTCAACATTAATTTAAAAAATTTTAAAAATCCACAGTATTTCAAAATTTTTGAGATGCANATACATATATATACATATATAATACATATAATATATATAAACTGTGCTAAAAGGTGTATGTGTATATATATATGTATAAAGCCTATATAATATGGGCTTACATTAAAGTATAAGAAAGATCTCAACTCAGCAACCTAACTTTACAACCTAAGGAACTAGAAAAAGAACAAACTAAATTCAAAGCTAAAAGAAGAAAAGGAATATAAAAGATTGAAACAGATATTAATGATGTAGAAAATAGAAAAATGATAGAGAAAAATCAATGTAACAAAAAGATCATCAAAAGGTTCATAAAAAGATCAACAAATTTGACATCCTTCTACCTATATGGACTAGGAACAAAGAGAGAAGTCTCAAATTACTAAATAAGAAATGACAGTGGGACATACTACCAAATTCACAGAAATAAAAAGAATTATAAGAGAATACTGTGAACAGTTGTACACCAACAATTTGGAAAACCTAGATGAAATAGTCACCTTCTTAGAATCACAAAACCTATTGAGACTAAATCATGAAGAAACAGAAAATCTGACTAGACCCATAGCAAATCTGGAGATTGAATCAGTAATCAAAAATCTGTTCTCTTCTACCACCACCCCCCTCCAAGAAAGCCTTGGACCAAACAGCTCTACTGGTGAATTTTACCAAACATTTAAGAAAGAGATAACACCCATTTTTTTCAAACTATTCCAGATAATTGAAGAAGAAAGGACACTTCCTAGCTCATTCTTTGAGGCCAGCATTAAAATAATACAAAAGCCAACATAGACATAACAAGAAAAGAAAACTACAGACTAATTTTCCTTATGAATATTGATGTAAAAATCTTCAACTGAACTTAGCAGCATATTAAAGGGATTACACAGTCTGAGCCAAGTGGGATTCATTCTCAGAATGTAAAGATACCTCTCCATACAAAATCAATAAATATAATATATCATATTTACAGAATAAATGGGAAATATACAATTCATGTAGAAAAAGCATTTGCCAAAATTCAACACACTTTCATGATAAATAAAATACTCAACAAAGTAGGCATTCAAGGAGACTAACTCAACATAAAAAAAGCTCTATATGAAAACCTCATACTGAGTTACACTTAACAATGAAAGACTAAAAGCTATTCCTCTAACATCAGGAACAAGACAAGAATGTCCACATTCACCACTCCATTCAACATAGTGCTGGAAGTTCTTGCCAAAACAATAGGCTAGAAAATGAAATAAAAAGGCACCCACATTGGAAAGGAAGAGGAAAATTAACTATATCTATTTACAGATGATATGATCTTATATGTAGCAAACCTAAAGATTCCACGCACAAAATCATTAGAATAAATTAATTCAGCAAAGGAGCAGGATACAAAGTCAACACACACACTCACATTCAGTTGCTTTTCTGTATAATAACAATGAGCAATACAAAAGAAGAAATAAAGAAAATAATTTCATATACAGAAGCATCAAAAAGAATAAAATACTTAGGTATAACATTAACCAAGGAGGCACATGGCTTGTACAATGAAAACTACATTGCCAAAATAAATTAATATATAAATAAAATGGAAACACATCCTGTGTTAATACATTGGGAAGATTTAATATTGTTAAGTCAGTACTACCAAAGCAATCTACAGATTTGGTGTAATCTCTATCAAAATCCTAATGATATTTTCTTCACAGAAATGGGAAAACTCATCTTAAAATTCATATGGAATCTTAAGGGAACTGGAATAGCCAAACAATCTTGAAAGAGAACAAAGCTTTGTTTTGTTAATCAAAATAGTTTATTTTGACATTAAGACAGACATATAGACCAATGGAATACAATACAGTCCAAAAATGGAATCGAGTCCACACAGATATGGTCAAATGATTTTTTTAAAGTTTTTAATGTCTATTTATTTTTGAGATAGAGAGGGAGAGAGGAGGAGAGAGATAACAGGAGAGGAAGAGGGAGAGTAAGTTCAGGGGAGGAGCAGAGAGAGGGAGACACAGAATCTGAAGCAGGCTCCAGGCTGAGGTGTCAGCACAGAGACTGATGTAGGGCTCGAACTCATGAAACACGAGATCATGACCTGAGCCAAAGTCAGAGGCTTAACCAAATGAACCACACAGTCACCCCAGTCAAATGATTTTTGACAAGGATGTCAAACCATTCAGTGGGTCTGACTTTTCAACAAATGCTGCTGGGAAAATTGGATATCCACCTGCCAAGGAATGAAATTAGACACTTATCTAACATTATATACAAAAATTAAAATGGATCAAATACCTAAATATAAGAACTAAACTATAAAACATAGGGTAAAATCTTCATATTGTATATCACAATTTCTTGGATATGAAAACAAAAGCACGAGCAATAACAGGAAAAAATAGACTTTGTGAATTTTTTTAAATGTACATAAATGACACTGTAAACAGAGTAAAAAGGCAATTTACAGAAAGGAGGAAAATATTTGTGAATCATGTATATCCTAAGCAATTAGTAGCAGAATATACAGAGAACAACTAAAATTCAACAACGAAAATAGAAACAACTCAATTCAAAGTGAACAAAGGGCTTAAATAGATATTTCTCCAAAGAAGACATGCAAACGGCCAATAAACACAATAAGCTCATGAAAAGATACTCAATTTCACTAATCTTTAGGGAAATGCAAATCAAAGAGCTGCAGTGAAATACCACCTCATACCTATTAGTATGGCTTCTATAAAAAAAAAAAGTAGAAAATTACAAGTATTCTTTTTTCCTAATGTTTTATCTATTTCTGAGAGAGAGAGAGAGAGCGTGAGCAGGGGAGGGTCAGAGAGAGAGAGGGAGACACAGAACCTGAAACAGGCTCCAGGCTCTGAGCTGGCTCACAGCACAGAGCCCATGTAGGACTTGAACCCATGAACCATGAGATCATGACCTGAGCCGAGGTCAGATGCTTAACTGATTGAGTCATACAGGCACCCCAGTAAAATGACAAGTATTCTTGCAAATGTGCAGAAATTGGAACTCTTTTGTACTGTTGGTGGGAATGTGCAATGATATAGCTACTATGGAAAACAGCATGGCAGCTTTTCTGAAAATTAAGAATAGATATAGAGGGGCGCCTGGGTGGCTTAGTCGGTTAGCGTTCGACTTTCGCTTAGGTCATGATCTCGCGGTTCGTGGGTTCGAGCCCCGCGTCGGGCTCTGTGCTGACTGCCAGCTCAGAGCCTGGAGCCTGTTTCAGTCTGTGACTCCCTCTCTCTCTGACCCTCCCCTGCTCACACTGTCTCTCTCTCCTAGAAATAAATGAAACATAAAAAAAAATTTAAAAAAAAGAATAGATATAGAAATTCTACTTCTGGGTATTTACTCAAAGGAAACGAAAATAGTCTTGAAGAGATATCTGTGCACCCATGTTAATGGCAGCATTAATCACAAAAACCATAACATAGAAGCAAGCAACTCAAGTGTCCATTGGCAGATAAATGGATAAGAGAATTTTACACACACACACACACACACACACACACACACACACACACACACAGTGGAACATTATCCATCATTAAAGAGGAAAGAAATTCTGGTATATGCTATATACATGGATGAACCTTAAGAACATTCGGCTAAGTGAAATAAATCATTTGCAAAAAGACAAATACTATCTGTTTCCTCTTATATGATGTGCTTACAGTACTTAAAACTAGCAACAGAAAATAGAACAATGACTACTAAAGCCCGAGTAGAGGGGAAAATGAGGAGTTATTGTTTGATAGGTATAGAATTTTAGTTTTACAGGATAAAAATAGTTCTGGTGGTGGATGGGATGATGGTACCAATATTATGAATATTTAATACCACTGAACTATACACTGAAAAATGGCTAAGTTGGTAAATTTTATGTTATGCCCATTTAATGCAATAAAATTTGGGAAAAATAGACTAGGTATTGATTTCTAATCAAAATATGTCTCATGTTTTACAAACATAAAAGCACTATTATGGGCAAGTATGTTTTGATCTATCTTGTTCTTATGAGTGAAATATCTACATATTCCTCATGTTCTATATATTGCCAACATAGCATGTTCTGTACAAGTGACACTTAAGTACTAACCATCTACCAACTGAAAAAAGAGCATATGACTATACATATCTTGAGCTATTTCTCAAAAGCAGGCTGTGAATTCGTTCAAGTTTAGTGGCAAATGTTTGTCAATTGCTTCTTCAGGATTATTGAGAAAAAGTACAAATACTGAAATTAAAATGAAAAGTGAGGCCTCTGGGTAGCTTAGTCAGTTGAGCATCTGACTCTTGATTTTGGCACAAGTCATGATCCCAAGGGAGTAGAATCGAGTTCTATGATGGACTCCACACTGAACATGGAGCCTGTTTAGGATTATCTGTCTCTCCCTCCGCCCCTCGCCCCTACTTGTGCTCTCTTTTCTGTAAAAAATAAAATAAATCAAAATGAGAAGTGGGTGTTTGGGTTAAATTTTTTAAATTTTAGACTCATCAATTAAGCTTTGAAGTACTTTGTCTAGAAAAAAGATAAAATACTTTTTACAGATTTTCAAAAATAAAATATTTTGAGATAGTTTTATGGTTTGAAGTGCTTCTAACAATAGTACCAGGTCAAACTGTGTATTTGTAAACTCTTTTGACTTGATTATTTATGACTTCCTGGAGAATTTGTAACAAGGTTATGGTACATTCTGCTTTCAAGCTCATTATTTTATTAAATCATCTGAGCTCTTGCATATGGTATTTTTTTCAGAAATGAGAATGTCAGCAGTTTGTTCCATTTTTATAATGAACTACAATTATCCTATATTAGAATAAGATTTTTACTTTCTGATGTGAGATTATTTTTTAAAAAATGATTCCCAGCTGAACACAGGGTATAATTTAATTTCTGCTGACATCATAAACTATGAGTTTAGCATAAGTATTTCATGAATGACAGAAGAATAATTAAGTTAATTTATATCCTAAAGATTTATTCCAACAGAATCAAAGTTTTTTAAAAAGCATCTTCTATTGAAATTCAAATAATGCATTTTCTTCATAAAGGGCAATGAGGCATAATACCCTCCCCATAGAGCCATTATTTCAAAAGTAAGACTTAGATAGCATAAAAGATTTTTATGTTATAATGTGAAGAATTAATTTTCACATAATTAATATATGGTCATAGGTTCTATTTTAAGTATTTTAAATATACTGCTCTTTTCTTAATTTTTCTGTACTATTCAAGAGTCTTTGTAAGAATCACAAAATTTATAGCATTCTTTTTTATTTTGTTAATTACAAACCAAAAAGCACTGTAACACTTACACTGAATAACTCTGACAATATACTACATTATGATAAATTGTACATAGATCATGTGAGATCCAGCAAAAAGTTACATCACATTATCATATTTACATAAGGAAAGTACCTTGACTCCTTTAAAGATTATGTTAAATATATATTATTTTACATTTAGCAATGAGCACTTTCCCAAAGGGATGACAAGAAATTATAGATACTCTGACAGCGTATTTTTTTGTGTGTATAGCAGTTCAGCCATCACAATGAATCACAAACCTCATTGTGCTGAAGCCTCCTAAACATATTTTAATTCTACACCATCCTCTTTATTTCCATTTCTGGTCTTAGGTTTGATCCACAATAACTCTTTCTTTGTCAAATCTTATTTACTTTTCCCTTCATTGTTGTCATTTGTCTTCCTAATATACTATCATGTCTATTTAAAATTCATCAGTGGGTCTTCATCTTTTGTGTATAAATCTAAAACACATAATAGGTTATACAGTATTATTAAAGATATGTTTGTAACTTGTTCCCAGATTTGGTCTTTCTTTAATCCATGGATGGGGAAAATATACAAGCTAATGACAAGTTTGTCAATGCTATGAGTCTTGATAATTAACTAGTAGTTGCTGAATACCCTGACCCTCTTCATATCAAGCTTGAATACATCTTGGGCATTGCAGGAGCATAGTGGCCTGACAAAACCAACAGGGATTATATCCCTTTTATAGTCAGTAGGCTAAGGTGAAATTTACAGATTGCTAAGCACTTCTACAACTTCTCACTCATCCAGTCCCAAATTCTACATTATTATTATAGAACTTTTTGGAATGAAATGATGAAGCAAACACCATTGTTTCTTTTTTTTTTTTTTTTTTTTTTGGGGGGNCCCAACACCATTGTTTCTAATCTGCATTGTTTACTTCCAAAATATGGTTTTAACTCCCCAGAGTTTTCATTTCCTTATCTCTTGGTGGATATTGTGAGGAGTTGTGTTGAGCACCAAGCAATGCAGATATTGTTTGCAGCAGACAGAAATAGTCCTTTAACCACGAGAATGTTGTTAAGGATGTGCACCATCCCATTCTACTTTCCTCATGTTATAATGAAAATAGGACCCATTCTATTAAAGGTACCTCTTCCAATCTATACCCTGAATCTTCACCTATCAGCATCACACCTTTGGTTATTCCTTGCTCTCTATGATATTCAGTATGTTCTTTTCATTCTGTTCCATTCTTATTGACGTTTAAGTGCCCCCACAGTTCTTCTTTGGTATGAAGACCTTGTTTTTTTTTAATTTCTATATGCCACTCTGGTTGTGGATATTTGTCTTATTTCTAATTTAGAACCAAGTTTGTTAGATAGATTTTCCATGCTCATTCTGTTTTTTCCCTCTTATATTCATTTCTAAATCCACTAAATCTAGATATGCCTTCTATATCACAGTGACACTATACTCCCTGAATCCAAACACTTTCTACTTCTAATTTGCTTGACTTTGTTAATTATAGAGCTTGGGAGAATACCACATTCTTGAATTAGGACACACACACACACACACACACACACACAGAGTGTGCTTCACAGTTTGTATTAACCTCTTAATGCCATTTTGTACTCAGAGTAGTCAAAATTGAATTGATCACTGACATAGTCTGAATATTTCTTTCCCCTTCCCCAAATTTGTATGTTGAAATTCTAATGTCCGGTATGATGGTACTCTTAAGTAGGGCTTAGATCATGGGGGTGGAGCCCTTATGAGTGGGGTTAGTGAGTTTTTAAAATTTAATTTTGTTTATTTTTGAAAGACAGAGAGAATAAGCAGGGTAGAGGCAAAAAGAGAGGGAAAGAGAGAGAAACCCAAGCAGGCTCCCCATTGTCAGTGCAGAGCCCCATGTGGGGCTCAAACTCACGAACCATGAGATCATGACAGGAGCTAAAATCAAGAGTCAGTCACTCTACTGACTGAGTTTACTTAGGTTCACTGAGGAATTGGTGCTTTTATAGAAGAGACCCCCAAAGATCTCCTGTCCCCCTTTCACCATGGGAGGATATAGCTCAGAGTGGTAATCAACAGCAAGAAAGAGAATTCTCATCATATTGTGCTGGCATCCTGATCTTAGATTTTCAGCCTCCCAGAAGTGTGGGCAATACATTTCTGCTGTTTCTGAGCTCCACCCAGTCTAAAGCATTTTGTTATAGCTGCTCCAGTGGACTAAAACAGTTATCTCCCCATTACAAATATGGACTTCTGCCAGTTCTCTCCATTTCAGTGAATCTCACTATCCTCTCTCTATTCACTCAATTAAGTAGCTAGGGATGAAAATTTATGCCTATCACACTCAGTCACCAAAACATACATATAATGTAACTTATTATTATTTGAATATATTCATTTTTCTCTATTAAGACACCACTATTTCTTTTCAGGTCATTGTCAGTGTTTGTCTAAATTATGACGAGAGACTTATAATTATTGTCCTATAATGTATTGTTCACACTACAGACTTAGTGATTTTAGTAGCAATCACATATAATCATGTCACTCTTCTAGTTAAAATCATGTAGTGTGTAGTGTTGTCCCCCCAACCGATCATAAAAATAATTAATAACAATTATATTAAAATAATAAAACAAGATCAAATATTTATATGGCAAGTATCACATAGCAAGTAATAAGTGAATTGCATATATTAATACATTTATTAGTCAAAACATCCCTATGAAATATGTACTGCTGTTACCCTCTTTCTGTCTTTATTTTGCCTTTTTTGTTATTTATTTCTTCAATTGCTTATTTAAAGATAAAGAAACCGAGACAAAGACACTTGCTCAGCATCACACACAGCTAAACAAAGCACCAGTCAGTACAAAAGATAAAGTTCACATTACTGTTCACATGGCCTGGACTGTGTATTTGCTCAAACCTCCTCTTTGGAACATTAACTTTAGTGTTTAGCTCTAAATAATTTGAGTTCCTCAAGAAGTCTTTATCTTTTTTACTTGCAGGCCTTCTTATCTCCTTTAGACTAAAAAACTATTTATTTGGCTAATCTTGCATTCTCCTTTAGTTTCTTTTTTAGGATTACTTCGAATCAGAGACTTTTCCTACTCCCCAGATCAGGGTGCACCCTGTGATATGCATTGCCAGAATGGTCTCTATCACAGCATTCTTATGCCTTATAATTACCTATTTATTTCTTTCCCTTGCTGGTGTATAAGCTTATTGAGGCCAAAACACTTTGTCTATGACAAACACTGAATATATATTAGTTGAATAATTAAGGTCTCTAAAGACTAAGTATACACTATCAGGCAAAACTAAACATTTACAAACCTGAATACAAGATCATTGTTCTTCATTCTATACCTCACATTGCATATCAAGTAAAACTTGTTATTTTCTGCCATAGATCATAATGTATCGTTTAAACGGTGGTTAGTAGTTTGGGATACCAATTGGAGATTTGTGCTCCTTCCACTTGACTATCAGTTTGGCTGTGTTTTATGTAGGGTTATGACAAAAACACCTTGTTTAAAGAAAATGAAATGACAGTTCCTCACCTCCTCATATGTTTTTGTAAACAGATGTATGTCACTACACATTGCCTCTTAACATGAACGAGGAGTCCCTGAAATGGTTAAACATGCAAACACTCATAGCTATTCTGAATTTTAAAATATTTTTTAAACATTGAACTGAAATGAGCCACATTAAGAGTAGAATGTGATCAGCCATTCTAATGTTGAAGAAGAAAGCAGAAGGGAAGTAATTTAGGAATGTGGTTCACTCTTGGAGAGAAAAGTCATGCCAGGAGAATTAGAGGGATGGTTTTGAACAAATGGAGGAGAGATAGTTGCTTCATTTTTTTTGGAAAGCTATTTTTAATAAAAATTATATATGCTTAAGGTATACAACATATATATATATATATGAAACATATATACATATATGAAACAATTACCATAGTCAAGCTAGTTAACATATCATCTCCTCACCAGTTTTCATTTTATGGATGTGTGTATGAGGAGAGCACCTAAAATCTACTCTCTTAGGAAATTTCCAGTATTTGACACAGCATTATAAACTGCAGTCTCTGTGCTGTATATTAGAGCTCTAGATTATTCATGCTAAATAACTACACTCTTTACCCGTTGGCCATCTCCCCATTTCCTCAACCTCCCCTTGTCCAGGCAACCACCATTCTACTCTCTGTTTGACTTTTTTAGATTCCACATAAAAGGGAGATTACATAAGTTGTCTGCCTTATTTTCTGTAGCAGAATGTCTTCTAGGTTTATCCATCTTGTTTGTTGCAAGTGACAGGATCTCCTCCTTTTTTAAGGAGGAGTATTATATTAGTATTATATATTCATATATATTTAACATGTATACATATATATTTAGTATTATTATATTTAGTATGTTCATATATATACATTTAATATTTCATTCATTGACAGATATTTAGGTTATCCATATCATGGCAACTGTGAGTAATGCTGCAGTGAACATGGGATCACAGATCTCTCTTCCAAGCACTGAATCAATTTCTTTTGCGTGTACACCCAGAAGGGGTATTGCTAGATCATATGATAATTCTATTTTTATTTTTTTGAAGACCCTCCGCACTTGTTTCCCATAGTGGCTGCACCATTTTGCATTCCTACCAATAAGATACCGAGGTTCTCTTTTCTCCACATCCTCACCAACACCTATCTCTTGTCGTTTCTGAGATAGAGTTGAAAATTAAAACTCAGTCTTTCAGTTTGAAATCTCAGTCTTCCAGCTAACCATAATTGATTTTAAGGGAAAAACTATAAGATAAAACAGGCACAAACAGTATTTTTCCAGCGAGACCAGCTTAAATGTTATATTTACTTATTTGCTATATATGATGTCCCAATGCAAAGGGACTATGAAACTACCCTTGTACTCTAAGTTCAATTAAAGTTTTTAAAAAATCAGTATCCAGCCAAGAAACCTTTGGTGCCTAGTGTTTCTTTTGTGAGCTAGTTGAGTTTTAACATGTGTGTGTATGTGTGCATATTAATTTTTTTGAGAGACCTCTCTAACCTAATTGCTTCCAAAGAATTTTCAATTATACTTATTATAGTCTGTTTAATAAGGATTCACAGACTTCTGTGGCTCACACAATTTATTTGTATGCATGGGTTGCTCAAAAGTTAAAAGTTCACACATCAGACACTGTCTGTGCTGAAGCACAAACAGCAAAGTTGAGTGTGGTAGCGTAAGGTAAATGTATATTGAATAAGAAGAAATTTTAAACTTTGACCTGTTGACTTTTGAGTCTAAACTAATACAGAGAAGCTTGTCCAGTGAGAAACATAAACACAACTTAAACACATAAAACAAAGAAACATACACATAAAATAATAGAGGCAAAGAAAACATGATTTAGTACATATGTGTTGGACATTTCATGAATTTGTTAACTGGGGCTAACATTATTTCATATTTTGACCCAGATTGCTGTGGTCAGATGGATATGTTGTGAGTTAAATATTTGTTGGCATTAAAAACATATTTCTTATATTATTCATATTTAGAATGCAGAATTCAACATGGTAATCACAGAAACTATTTTTCATAAACTCCTAAACTCTATCACTTTTGTCTGCAAACACTTCATGAGTTCCAATATAATATTGTAGTAGAAGAGGAACGATAAAGCTTTTCAAAACTGGAAATTCTTGTGTGAACAGAATCCTTTATCTCTACTTCGTCTACAGGGAAGTGTTACAATGATGAATGACTTTCAATTCCCCTACTTTCTTCTCCTTAGCATTACAAATTTTCATTCAGTACCCAACTCTCCTGTCTGACATATTCTACTTTTCAGATTGAAAAGTCCCATTATGGGAGCATTTGAACCTTCCTTTCTGTAGTGAATTGGAGCAAGTTTAGTCTGTTTATACTTTCTGTCATTTTCTAGTTTGTAGCGTGCATTAATGTAACTAATACACTGAATTAAATAGTGTTCATATCACCATCATTTAATTTGCCTCACATTAAATGACAAATATCTCATCAGCAATATAGAAATTTGCCTTTGGTGAAGTTAGAAGCCATCAAAGATTAAAATCTGAGAATCTAAAATTCTAAATTTCAGTCCCTAAGCTTTAATTTAAACTTGGAATGGCTGTCTTTTAGCCAGTGGTATAAAAAATCCACGATAAGGCAGATTTGTTTTGCTAAGCTAAAACATAGATGTAACAACTTTTGCCCTTCCTTCAATTACACATAAAAATCCAATAGTGTGGGAGAATAGATGTGTCCTTTCCTTACTTAAAACAAACAAAAAACCTGAAGATAATGATTTAAAAAGGCATAGATAAAAATTATATATACGTACATGTATAGACATATATATGTATAAAATACTTTCTCAGTTTTCAGCCACTTCCTGAAAATTCAGTGAGGTCGATTTATTGAGTCAGTGGGGAGCCTGGAAAGCTAGAGTTCTGGTTGGTGTACTGGAAACAGAACGCTATCTCAGGAAGTAGTCCTGTGTATTTCCCTTCTGGAAAATAGCTTGCATAGAAATGAAGAGACTAACAGTTCTTAAGTGCGCAGTTTCCTCCCTAAGAAACACGATTAGATCTCCCCATAGCCCGCTTGATACGTGTACTCTGGAGAAAGGAACCATGAACAGTTCAGGCGATCCATTTGGGGACCTGATGAACCTACAGCAGGAATTGCAAATGAAATTTCATGCTGAGGGGTGAGTTTAACTTACAGAAAACAGAAAATGCTGAGAAAAATACATGTGCATAAATACCTGTAACGAATGAAAAATACATGTAATAAATGAATTCTCATGTAGCATTAACAGTATAAGGAAACCCTATTTGTGTATTCAAGATTATATCACCTTCATGGATTATGCCTGATCTGAGCAGAATTTCCTTCACCCAATTACCTCTTTCCTCACCGGTTTCAGTTGAAGTAATTGGAAAGCAACGATATGTATGATATTCAGGTAGAAAACAGATTATTCTGGAACAGGACCTTACCTATGTATGCAACAAAGCCATCATTGAAAAATAGAAAAATGATAATTGTGACATAAGCATGTCTGGACCAGAGTTATAAAATGGAGTAAGAAGACATATAGGAACTCTGGTGCCAAACAAATGCAAGTTATATTTTGAGCACCCTAGTGATAAATGCCTTTTCCTCTGAGATCACTGTTCCAGAACAGAGCCGAGAGTAGCCTCTCCAACTCTGCCAAATGGCAGCTCAGCAGTGCCGGAGAATGCAACTTGACCCCTTGTCTTGATCACTGTGACAGCAGCATAACGTAGGGAAGAATGTTAACCTTTCTTTCCAGGTGGCAAGTGCCTCTGGAATAGGATTTATCAGACTAAGCATTGGATGTACTTCTGTGCAGACTGATGAATGTAGTTGCAACCACCGCCTGCCCTAAGGTGTTGGGCCTGTGTTTGTTGTTCTACTTACTGCATAGGAAAGTGGATTTTCAAAAAATTGACTTTAATAGTTTGGAAATGGGCATTTACAAATAAAGTTTCAGGTTGTAAATGGAAGGAATTGCAATTGAGGGATTATTTCAGAGGCATTTATAATTAATAGTAAAAAGATGAGTTTTGAAATTGAATCATGTAAATATTTATATAATAGTTTCATATGGTAAGTTTTCTGTGTTCTCCAAAAAAGTCTTTATTTATTACTACACATATATACACTGAACAGATGTTAAGACTCTGGATTAGGTTTGAATCCTGGCATCTCCATTAATCCTGGGACATTACTTACTGCCCGTACCCTCATTGCTTGTCTTATCTGTAAGTGCAGATTATAGTACTTCCCCCTTCATGTGTTCGATGGGAGGATTAAATGTGTTAGTGCATGTAAGCTATTCAATAAATGTTAGTAATTATTATAATTAATGTTTCTGTGCCTAATAACTTTTTAAAAAATTATAATGTCCCCAAAGTGTTCATCATTGAGCATTATTATATAAATACAAACAAAATAAAAGACAATCGCTTATATGCCTGTCATCATATTTTTTAAAGTTTACTAATTTGGGGGAAGGAGGAACAGAGAGAGAGGGAGAGAGAATCTCAAGAGCATGGCACCTGATGCAGGGCTCAGTCCCATGAACTGTGAGATCATGACCTGAGCTGAAATCAAGAGTTAGATGCTTACCAACTGAGCCACCCAGACACCTCATCAGCATATTATTTTAATTATTTTAAATATCCAATGATATTGAAATATCAACTTGTTAGCAATAACCATCTGAGCTATGTGAATTTAGATCAAATTAAAACCTTTGATATATGTATATGATTTCCATGTTCCTAATTCCTGTAATTATGTAAAAATAGTAAAATTATATAAGCAGTATTAAAAATCAAAGTAATATAAATGCTAAAGTACAATGATTTATCCACATTAAAAGTATAAAATGTCAATGTAAAAATTAAAAGAAACAATATATACTTAGAAATTTACTTGCAAAAGATAGGGCAAACTGTCAGTTTTTTAAACACAAGTAAATATCTCTAAAATTGCCTTAAAAATCACAATATTCTCAAGTATTAAATAGACAAAAAGATAAATTACGCATAGAAAATATAGCTAGACACTAGTAGGTATTTACCTAATGAATACAAAAATACTAATTCAAAGGGTTCATTCATACCAATCTTTCTAGCAACATTATCTACAATAGCCAAATTATGGATATAGTCCAAATGTTCAACTGATAAATGGATAAAGGAAAGGTGATATCCATATCTATATCTATATTTAAAGATAAATAGATACACATAGATAGATATATGTTGAGATATGTATAATGGAATATTACTCAGCCATAAAAGAATTCAATCTTGCCATTTGCAATAACATGGATGGAGCTACAGAGCATTATGCTAGGCAAAATAAATGACTAAGAGAAAGACAAATACCGTATGATTTCCCTTATATGTGAAATTTAAGAATCAACACAAAAGAGTGAAGGGCAAAAAAAGAGAGAGAAGCAAACCAAGAAACAGACTCTTAACTATAGAAAACAAAGTGATGGTTGCCAGAGGGGAGATGCATGGGAGGCAAGTAAAATAGGTGATGGGGATTAAGGAGTGTACCTGCTGTGATGAGCACTGGGTGATATATGGAAGTGTTGAATCACTATATTGTGCACCTGAAACTAATATTACACTGTGTGTTAACTAACTGGAATTTAAGTAAAAACTTAAAAAGAGAAAACATAAAATATAAAGGAAAATATAAACATGTAGACAATCACCCTTATTAGTATTAATAATTAATAAAATAAAATTTTATTTCAAAATATTGATACATAAGTTCTTACGTGTGTTTTACATGGTTTTACACTATTATGCTCCTGTTAGACACCTGATTCCAATGTATTACTCATATATAGATTTCTGCAGTTTTTTGCATGGTCTTCTATCAACCCTATTTCACAGCCATAGAAATTGAAGCACACATATGTTAAACTATCTTACTAATGTTGCATAAACAGTAATATATATTGCATAAACTCTGCATACATGAATTATGGATATATTGTACACATATATATTATATATTCTTTCCATAAAATATGCTATAAAACAAGGTCAAGGATGGGCAAACATTTTCTATAAAAGGACAGATGATAGTTTAGTGTTTGAATACCATATAGCCTCTAACAACAACTCGACCATCATCAGGAAAGCAGACATAGATGATACCTACAGGCATGGTTATCTTTTGTAAAAACTTTATTTTCAATAACAAGTGGCAGACTGATTTGGTATATAGACCATAGTTTGTTGACCCCCAATTGATGACATATAATGTGGGAGTAATGATAAAAGATTTGAATGAAAAGATTTGAATGATAAAAGATAAAAAAATGAAAAAAATTTGAGAAGGAATAGCTGAAGAAGCCTAGGGAGCCAGGTGAATACATCCCCATTAAAGGATACTGAGATTGGAGGAAGGAGTAGGAGTTAGCAATGCATTGAGGGAGGGGCATTTCGGGCACGGGGGATGGGAAACTCAAAGAATATACTGCTGCAGGGCATCTTGATCTGTAAAATTGGAAGGGCACTAATGTGACTGGAGTTCAAGGCAAGAGACAGAAGCAAGGAAAAATCCATGTAGAGCACTGTGAACCGTGCTGAAGGATTCTTATGGTTGTATTAAGAACCATGAAATCAATTCAGTGGTTTTCCTTCTTATAAATGAGGATGTCTTAGAATGGTTTTCTGGAAACACACACAGAGATGGAAGGTTGGAAGCAGCAAGTTTTTTGGGTGTGTTCTCTAGGGATACACTATTGAAAAGAAAGGCGGGTTTGGCAGAGAAAGAAGCTGATCGGTGCCATTCCAGGCGAGGTCACAACCTAGTGTACAGGAAACTTATAGATGGTCCTTTATTGTTGCCCCAAATTGTGACAAGAGGAGAGGGCCTGTGAGATTTGTATCCATCTGGCCAGGGCTTGCCTCTTGGAAAGGGATTTGTTCCTTGTGAGGGGCTTCCAAGATTGGTGAAGCACTTCATGTAGACCTAGAGTAATTTCGTCTGAGGGGTTCTCCACTGTGCTGAAAACAGCAGCTGGAGGGTATCTTCTCCCTGTTTCACCAAAGGAGAAGGAATTTGAGGATCACTTCACACCAGATGAGATTAATGTTTTGGTGAGATTATTATGGCTGTGGTGTAGGAAATATGTTGGTAGGGATCAAATGTGAAGTGAGAGAGACCTGATAGGAGTAAATACAGTGGTTCAGGTCAAACTTAATTAAGAGTTGAATGAAAACACTGGTGGTAATAAACATAGAGAGTAGCTATCAGTATGAGATATAACTTGGGAGGTACAATTGATAGATTTAGGAATATCTTGGATATGGAACATGAGAGAAATGGTGAGTCAAGGATAATTTTTGGTTCCTCATCTGCAGAATGTTGGAGTGACTGATCTATTTCCAGAGACTTTGAATATTGGAAGAGAGGCCGGTTTACTTGAAAAATCATGAAAAAATTTGGAGCATGCTGAAACTGAGCAACCTTCAAAGGATGGTTATGAGTAATGCATAGGATTTTGTGTTTTAGAGTTTGAGGCTAAAGATAAAATATGGAATTCATTGGTTTAATCAATGATAACTAAAGTTATGTATATGAATGTGGTTGGCCCTATGTGGATCATATAGATTAGAAGAAAAGTAAACTTTGGAAAACGTCTTCAGAAACACCAATATTTAACAACCCAGTAGAAGATATATGAA
Source organism: Crocuta crocuta (assembly GCF_008692635.1). Classification (NCBI taxonomy): domain Eukaryota; kingdom Metazoa; phylum Chordata; class Mammalia; order Carnivora; family Hyaenidae; genus Crocuta; species Crocuta crocuta. The sequence goes on from NW_027527437.1 coordinate 2,758,887, forward strand.
CAAAACAGGAGAGGTTCGGTTAGTTAAGCATTCGACTCTTGATTTCAGCTCAGATCACCGTCTCAGGGTTATGAGATGGAGCCCAAGTTGGGTTCTGTGATGAGTGCGGAGTCTGCTTGGAATTTTCTCTTTCCCCCTCTTTGAGCTCCTTCCCTGCTCTCTCACTCATTCATATTCTCTCTCTCTCTCTCTCTCTCTCTCTCTCTCTCTCTCTCCATCTAAGCTCCTACCCACTCTTGCTCACTCTCTCTCTTAATAAATCAATAAATCAATCAATAAATATTAAATAAATAAACTTAAAAAAAACAAAGAGATTTGTAGTTTAATGGAAGTTAATTTAAGAGAGCATTTAAAATATAAAGGGAACAGTGTTAATAACTACCAAGTTAATACTCAGACACACATCAACTAAAGAAAGATAGAGATATTTCACTTAGACTTGGCAACAGATTTATAATATAGTTTGGAAGGGATTGAAGAATTAAAAACTACATAAAATGCTAACCAAATGAAGGTCAAAACAAAAACCACCCAACAAAGTACAGCCTTCAAACGCTAAATTTCAAAAGCTAATTTCAGAAATTTGATTTTGATGCAGAGGGAATATTATATGTATCATAAGAGTATAGTTTTTTCATAAATTAACCAGAACGTGAATCAAAACATAACCAACAGATGAGAAACCTCCTTTTCTCTTTTTCAGTCACTGCTCTTACTGATAAGCACTATCCCGATTTCTAAAAGCATAGGTTAATTTTGATTGTGTTTGTACATCACATGAATGGAATCAAACAGTACATACTCTCAACTCTGGCTTTTTTTAAAAAAAAATCAACGTTATATTTGTGAGAAATGTTCATATGGTGACATTTAGTTGTATATTATACAACCCATGAATAAAAACACCCCACAGTATGTTTATCCAATCTGCTACTGCTGGGCATTGGGTACTTTGCAGTTAGGGGCTATTATGAAAATTACTGTAAACAACAAGCTAACACAAATCTTTAAGTGAACATATATGCATTTCTGTTGGGTGTATAGTAATTCAGAATGGAATTCCTATGTCATAAGTTATACCAATGTTCAGTGTTAGTAGATATGGCCAGTTTTGCATTGTGGTTTTATAAATTTATACTCCTACCAGGACTGAATGAGCTTCAGTTAGACCCTATCTTTATCCATACCCAGTAGTTTGTTCTATCAGTTGTTGAGCAGAATGAAATTACATTTTGCCATCTCATTTCCTGGAAAGGCACCCAATTATATGTTTATTTGCCATTTCGATATCATTTTGTTGTGGTTTTTTTTTTTTTCAGTTTTTCCCCATTTTTCAATGGGGCTTTCTGCCTTTCTCTTATTTGTAGAAATGTATTATATTTTTGAGGTCTAAGTACTTTGTTGAATAAACATGCTCAGGATTTCTTCTTTCACCATTTGAGTTGCATTTTTTTTCTAAGCGATGCCTTCTTGATGAATTAAAATTCTTTAATATATTTGTTGTATTTTTATCACATGATTGGCACTTGTGTGTCCATTTGTAATACATATTCCGAAGTCAAAAGATATTTTCCTATATATTCTAAAAGCTGTATTTTTACCTTTCAGTTTGCAATCTTGCAGTCCTTCTGGCATTATTTGTGTAAGCTAGGAGCAATATACTTTTTTGTTTCTCATATTTACCCCAGTAATTGAGTACCATTTAAAAGAACATTATTCCCTACTCTCACCCTTCTCTCCCCTACCCTGCACCACTGCTCTCTGTCATTGCTTACTGTAAGATATACCTGTGATAGCACTTTTGCACTCTCTCTTCTATTTCATTGGTCAGTACTGTTACTTTGTAACAGGTCCCAGTGTTTGATACTATAAGTTCTCTAGCTTTATTCTCTCTTTTTCTCTCTCTGTCTTTTCAGGATTGCCTTGCTTTTGTGCTTTTCCATCTCATATACATTTTAGATTCTGCTTATCATTTTTGATAAGAAAAGAAAAAACAACCTTGGATTTGGATTGTATTGTACCTATAGATGAATTGGAAGAAAAATAAAGTCTTCCACAAACTTGTATATCATCACATTTAATGTTTTAGAGTTTTTAGTGTATAGATCTTATATATTATTTGTTTCTAGACCTTGATGTTTTCATCCTATGTAAATAGTAATATTTTAAGATGCTTTATTTTTTATTGTATTTGTAAATATACTTATTATTTTTTTTCTGTTGGCTTTATATCCAGTGACATTGCTAAATCAAATTTTTATTCTGTTAAGTTTGTCTGTAGATTCCTTATTTAATTATTTTTAGGTATCTAATTATATTCTTTTATTTATTGTCATATTATGACATTCATTTCTTAGATTACTATATTGGGTAGAGATTCCATTACAATTTTAAATAGAAGGGGTAATAGTGGGCATACTTGCTTCATTTCCTATTTTAGTTTTTCTATTTTGGAACACTCTTAATAATTCAGCACATCACCACTCAGTACAAAAATTATAGTAGGTTTTTATGCATAGTCTAAATTAGATGAAGAAAGCTCTCTTCTATTTCTAGTATGGTTAGAAGCTTTTTAAAAAATATTTGGATGTTGTATTTAGTCAAATTTATTTTCTGCATATATCATGATAATTTTTTCTTCTTTATTTTCTTTGTAAATGTAGAGAATTACATGAGTGATTTCCAAGTTTTAAACTGATAATGTATAACTATAATTAACCTCACTAGATACATATATAATACATTTCTTTAAAATCTCCTGTATTAGGTCATAAAAGAAATTTTCATTAAAAGTTTATTTCTAATTCATACAGTACCTGATAGTGGGTCATAGGAACATTATGTTCTTCGTGAATTGGAAATCTAGGCTCCTCCTCAAGATTATATTGCCATCTGAACACGCAGATTATAACGTTAATGTGGCAGAGTAAGCAAAATTGAGGAAGTACATAGTTCTTAGCTCAGTGAAACCAAAAGTGACATATTTCAGTAATAGCAGAATCAATGATTAAAACCAGGTATAATACTTACCTGCAAAGAAGGGTTGAGAATAGAAAAGAATACCTAGTACTTACTGAGCATTGTTTTTGCCTCAACGGTTAAAATTATTATAAGAACATCATTCCCTATTCCCATTCCCTAGATACAGCCCAACTTTTGGTCAAAACTTCTGTTTAGTACATCTCACCAGTATTACTGAGTTTGCTCAGCATTCACATTTAAATTTTTGGTTTGTTGAGATGTCATTTGCTTTAGCTAGCATACTTGAACTCATTTTAAGTAGGTAGATATTTACAGTGACATCTTTTTTTTTTTTAAGTTTATTTATTTTGAGAGACAGAGAGAGCTCATGTGCCAGCAGGGGAAGGGTAGAGGGGGAGGGAGAGAAAGAGACCAACTTGGGGCTAGAACTCAGCAACTGTGAGACCATGACCTGGATCGAAATCAAGAGCTGGACATTTTAGCAACTGAGCCACCCAGGAGCCTCTACATTGACTTCTTTATAGTGACATTCAATATATATTTAGTTAATGATTAAAACACTGGATGAATCTTGAGCTTAAATTCCTTATTTTACATGTATTCCCTATACTATATACTTTCAAATTATTTTCCTTGGATATACTAAAAATGCAACATAAATCCCTTTTGTTTCCGAAAGCATCTTATAATCTTAAAAATAAATGTAATAAAATATTATTCCCAATCAATGTATTGTAATGCATGTAATGAATTGATTTCAAGAAAATCATATTATCAACAGATCATTAGGGCCATGAATTCCTAATAACCTCTTTATTTAATCCTGAGCATTATTATTTTTTACTTCATTGGAATTATATTTGGAGGATTAGACCTCTTTCTATTAATCCTACTTAGTAATATACTGGCTTCTTTAACAAGAGTCTGTACCATTAAAATAATCTGTTAATTTTAATGAGCTTGTTGAAGTCAAATTTTCAGTGCGTTTGTAAACCATTCTTTCCCAAGGAAAATATTCCTTTTGCATTTATATGATTATTAACATATGACTTATTTTAATTTACAATATTCCACAATGAGGTAGAAACAAATAAACAAGCCAAAAAATGAGAGTGTATAGCTGCCTTGCTTAAATAAATGAAATATATTATTTACAACAAAAGGCAGTTTACAAATGAGCTTTTAAAAGATAACCATTCTGCCCTTTCTTTTTTTCCTCTCATACACATGCTTCAGTCTTTATTCAACATTTATTTAATGCTGGGTACTCTGCTGGGTATGAGAGTCACAAAGGAGAGAGAGAGAGAAGAAGAGAGAGAGACAGAGGAAGAGAGAGAGAGAGGTTCTCTGCCAATAAGGAGAAAATAGTCTAGGAAGAAAAATTAGACTTGGTCACAGAGACACTAATTTAAAGCTGTTATAAATTCTGTACTAGAGATACAGAGACCCCATTCGAGTAAGAGCTTAAAGAGACCCAAAAGGATAAGTGAAGAAACACATTTCCTTTAAGACTTGGTCGCATTTTAAAGTTGCATTTTCTACTTTTCTGCATTCAGCGTCTTCATGAACTTTTCCATCACTTCAAAGAACTTGAAGCTTCAGAGCACTTTTTAGAGTCACTTTGAAATTCTTCCCATGTACTCAGCTTTTATTGCTAGTGTCTGCCACTAGGTGATTAATGATTGTTCATTAAGTATAGTTACTATGGCCAGACTTTCCATGCATAAACAAAAAAGGGGGAAACAGGAATATTACTGTTTAAAATTTTCACTGATTCTTTCTTATAAATTAAAACATATGTATTTTGTATGTGACACAAATTATCCAGCTTAAGTTTCTACACAGAGTGTGTATAATGTGTATTATAAGTGTTAAAAAGTCGCAAATAATTCTCAGAAGAAATTATGTACCTGTTACTAATCTATACTGGGATCAGTTGTTTATGTATTCAGTTGTGTCTTTCTCTAGTCATCAAGCTTCCCCAGAATATATTTTGTTTTGTTTTATTTTTGCTCTTTTTCAATGGCTATCATCATTCAGCAGCATTCATTCCTTAAACATTTTACAACTAATATGTACAAGACATTGTATACTCTTTGAGTTTGAAGCTCTTTATTACTTGCTGTTTATATTCTTTCAAGAAATGTTATCTTGATACTTGTTGAATTATCAAACTCTTCTATTCTGAGCTTCCTGTTTAAGGACAAATAATTCAAATTAGTTTGTGCCCCATTACTTTCTAATTCTCTAAACTGAAGCTGTTTCCTTAGCTCTTTTCAGTGGGCTAAATTGGCAGACTTCAAACCTTGATGTGTGTTAAAAATTATTTGGGATACTTATTAAAATCCAGGCTACTGGCATCTGTTTTCAAAGTTCTCATCTCTTAAAGTAGGTGTGGACTCAGGGGCATGATACAGTACAGGTGATTTTGATACAGGTGATTTGCATGATACAGATCATCCTGAAAGAAATATGAGGATAAGTTAGGAATAGTTATGTGTCAATTTATTATTATTAATGATATTGCTTTAATATTATTTTTATATTCATATTGAATGCTAATACTATGTGAGACAAAATGATGGACTTCTCAAAGATGTCCACATATAATCTCTGTGAATATCTTAGTGTATATGGAAAGGAGGAGTTTGGTTGCTGGTCAACTGACGTTCAAATAGGAAGATTATCCTGTATTATCCAGGTGAATCCAGTGTATCACAAGGTCCTTAAAAGTGGAGGCGAGAGGCAGAATAGTAGAGTCCAAAGGAATTACGAGTACCGAAGGATGATCGGAGAAATACAGCATTGAGCTCTTTGAAGACATAGGGAGGAGACCATGGGCCAAGGACCTAGGGCAGCCTCTAGAGCTGGAAAAGGCAAGGAAGCAAAGGCCCCAGTAGGAATGCAGCCTAGTCAACAACTTGGTTTTAATCCCCTGAGCCATGTTGGACTTCTTCACTAGAGAAGTGGAAGATACTACATTTGAGTTGTTTTAGGCCTCTAAGTTTGTGAGAGTTTATTACAGTAGCAGTGGAAAGTAGTAATGAAAACACACGGCAAAGGTGTTTGGAAAACTCTGTAAGAAGACATGGAAAGCAACAGTCTCCATCCCAGTGCTTTGCTACTTCTAGTTCTGCTCGCAGAAGTAACTCTTCTTAATCAGTTGCATTTTGTTTGTTTATTTGTTTTTGTTGTTTTTGGCTTTGGTTTTACTGGTATTCATTTTCAAAGATTTAAATATTTTCCTATGATCCTATTTCCTGATATTCCTGACGTAATATATATCCATTTTTCACGAAAACATTATAAGGATTAAGAGATACATATACTTGCTTCCAACTCCCATTTTCTCTCTTCTTCTGATAAACAAAAAGCATTATAGTATTTCTTGTTGGATTTACATAGCTTGTCACATTATATTTAAAAATATCACTAATCATTTCTCTTTGAGATAGATGTGTTAGTATTCTAATTTAATACTCCACCCATCCCACTGCAACCTTCTATCAGATTTAACACTGTATGTATGTATAATATCTTAGTTGTTAACATTTTTATCATTTACAGAACTATAATAATTTTATGCTCCATAGATGAATTATAAACATTATCCACAGAATTATCAGAAATTATATTATCAAGATCATCTATGTATTCTCCTTATGGATAAATTAGTTCCTTAATTTTCTAATTTGTATTTTTCCCTAATTACTTACTGTTAGTTTTAAATCAGCATTACATGCTCTGTAAAGCTTAGAGTTTATAGTATATATTATAATGATATATTTTACATTATATATAGATATAGATATAGGTATAGATGTAGATATTCCATGTATTATGAAAATAGCACAGAGTATCAAAGGGTAATTGGATATACAGTTTATAACGTATTTAATTCAAATTATGAGTACAAAATTAACTCTCTATAGACTATAACAAATTAAGGATGTATATCCTAACACCTAATAAGGGGAAAAATGATGCAAAGGGGTTAGCTAAATTGCCAATAGAGGAAATATAATAAGAAATAGTACTCATTTAAAACTATATAGGAAGGAGAGGGAGATACATAAAAAGAAAAAAAATGTTGGACAAGTAGAAGAGAAATAGTAAAATGTTAAACTGAACTCCAAACCTATCAATAATTATGCTAAATATGAATGGTTAACTGAGGTTTTATTATTATTCCAAATATACATATATTTTATTATAAAATATTATATCACCACTGATCTCTCCTGAAAGTCCTTAAGCTTTGGAATATATCAAAGTCATGGTGGTGGATACAAATTGCCAACAATTGTAACTTCATCTTTGAAGCTTGAATTTTATCATTGGAAACATATATTACCAATTTCCTTGAACTGACAGATTCAATTCATTCATATTTAAGAAAATAACTGCCAGATACTCAAGTCAGAGTCCCATAGTTTGGCTGTCATGGATTCTTCCAACAAAAAATATTCAATAGAAAAGCAGCTAGTTTTCATACTTCAAATAGATGTACAAGTGCTTCTTTTCAAGACATTCATCATTTCTCTATATGCATCAGAAGAGCTTTATACCTATTTCCCACTTCATCACCAAGAATATTAAAAAGAAGTATATTCAAAGGCTGGGATTTAATAAATTTAACAATTTTTATTGCTTCATCAAGGCCATTCCTAAGTAAAATGGGCTTTCTTTTTCTCCCTGCAAATTTATGGTAGGAGAGAATACAGTGATTACCTTTACGGTTTGGGGCTACTTCTTTGATTTCATGATGAGATACTAACAATTTTACTCACTATAACTTTTGCATTATTAATATAAATGTCAATACAGTAAAAAGGCCAAAATTGTTTTGTTATTATGAATATGATCTTGATTTCATCATACTCTCAAAAAGCTAATTATAAATATAAACTATATGTGTATGTCAAAAAATCCAGCAAAAGGAAAACTGAAAACACCAGATTAATAAAATAGTAATTAGTAAGAGTTTACTGTGCACATAAAACCAGTGTGTAAACTGGGAGCTGTAAACCAACAGTGGAATAAGACTCAGGGGTATATTGTTACAGGACAACTTACACAGTGAAAATACAGAGGCTGTTTATTTTTTATAATGATTGGTTTTAACATCAAAGTTTTTCTAGTGACAGGTTATTTAGTGATAGAATTGGTTAAAAAGTGCTTACCTTATGTCATTTTTGGGGAACAGATTGTTTTGTTTATGACTTTTAGAAGCATTTACAGGAAGCAACCTGGTTAAGTTTTACTTATTTTGCAGAATAAGCTAAATTAAGTTTTGCTTATGTGACATAATTGGTTTTGTTTGCTCAGGAAATTCTTAAGTCTGCTCTTCATTTTGTATTTAATTTTAACATATATATGAACTGTATGTGCATGCATATATATGTATATTTCTATGGGGAGGGGCAAACATAAACAATTATGGTTAAAGGCTGCACAGGAGTTTTGTATACTATTCTTGTATCTTTCTGAAGACTTGAAATTATGTCAAAATTAAAAATTGACACCAAGGTTGGTTAAATATCACCATGTGACAAATTGTTAAATCATATGCATGAGAATCAGAATCTTACCATTTCCAAGCATTCTAATAATTTTATTGATGTGAGTAATTGCAAAGGGAAAACAGGGAAAGCACAGAGTTCAGGATTTCATTGTCCCCTCCCAGAATTTTTTCTTGCCATATTTGAATGGTTTTGGGCCCTGGTTTAATATATGAAGTTTCTGAGAGGCTATGTAGTACTCAATTACACAAAAGAGATCTATCTCAGTGATAAGACACCTTCATTTTTTTTATTCCAATAATCACATAGCTTACATAAAAATTTCAGGGGCCATACCCCATAAATCCATAGATATGGGGTTGTTTTAACAGAATATAATCTAGACAGACCAGATAAAGAAGCTCTACTAGTAAATAACATTAATGTTTTCCAGGAGGTGTATCATTAGTATTTTATAAGGGGATTTGACTAGATCATCTTTCTTACTTTACCTGGATGTTCCTGATAAAGGAAGAAAATGGAGTTCAGGAATACTCCTAATACTTTTGTTCCCAACTAGAAGGTGAATAGCAGAATTCTAACATATCTTTACAAATAGTTAATTCCATACTAATGAAACTAATCACAATTAATCATATTAATGGAAACCTTCCTAATTAATTTTCTGAAAGAGAGAAATCTGAATAATATTAGCTATATTTTAGGCTTAGGTAGAAAGATGTTTTGGTTGAAATGTATTTGTTCATAAAGATTATTTTCCTCCTGATATTCAATCAATTATTTTTACCAAAATAAGTTTAGAAACTCAAATGAAATAAATTGAAGCTTCTACATTTTTAGTAGACCATAAGACGAAATAAGTTGGTGAGCAACTAATCCACTACTGACATTAAAATTGTGAAGGAAATATTTCAAAAAAGGGGTCACTGTGTAAAATGGTACAGTGAAGTAAGTTAAGCTGAGAACTAAGAAATGACTATGGGGGTGTCTGGGTGGCTCAGTTGGTTGACCTTTGGATTTTGGCTCAGGTCATGATCTCATGGTTTCTGAGTTTGAGCCTGGCATTGGGCCCACTGCCTTCAGTGCAGAATCCAGTCAGACCTCCTGTCCTCCCCTATCCCCCATTCCTTCGCCATTTGTGTGCTCTCTCTCTCTCAAAATTAAATAAAACAGTAGAAATGACTATTGAATTCAGGAACATGTGACTGTCTTATCCAAAACAGTTTCAGTGGTATGTGAGGGAAAATATAGATTTCTATATATCCAAAGGTGAATGGCATCAGAGAAAATCGAAACCTTTAGTTTAGTAACGTTCTTTGAAGTGTTTTACTATAAGGAGAATCAGAGTAGTAAGTGGAAGAACATATGGATTCATATAATTTATTATAAAATGGAAGATATAATACTGAATTTCTATTCTGATAAGGATGATCTAGTAGACAAACAAAAATTTTATAGTCTAAGTAGAGTGACATTAACTGGAGGATCACAATATTTGGGAAGTCAAGGAATAGGTTTTAGTACAGAAATGGAGAAGAAAAGAGAGTAGCAGAAATAATGTATCAATTTTAACTGGAAGGAAAACAGAACATGGAGGTAGAGATTTATGGAAATTTTTATGAACATGATACTACATATGTCTACTGATAGCTCTCTCCCTCGCATACCTCCAACCCCCACTCCCTGCCCAGTAAAATAGGAACCAGGATGAACTGAGAGTTAGGACTGGGAGTTCTGAGGTCTGAAAGAAGAAGAAAACGGTGAATGGGCTAAGTATGAGAGAAAATTGCTCGGCAAAATGTAAACTGGTTGGGTGATTCTCTGACCAACAGAAAGTTTGTAGTTATAAATAATAATTGAAATGATTCAGCATGGTTGGCACATCTCAGGCGCTGAAGGAAAGAGACCTTGCCTCTTTCATTTCTGTGTATTTAGGATCTATCATGAATGTGTATGGTTAACATTAAATACTTAGGAATGAAGTCAATATATTTATTATATTGATAGATGCTGATAGAAATTTTAAAGTACATTCTAATTAAAAGAAATGAAAATATTTAAGTAAATTAAAATAGAAGGAATTTTTCTCAATCTTATAAAGAGTATTTATTCAATGTAAATAGCAAATATATTGCAAAATGCCAAAGTCCTTATTTTAAAAATGTGACTCTTAATTATTTGACAATCACCTCATCAAGAAGTGTGATATATGTACTTAAACATCATAAAAACCATCTATGACAAGCCTTCAGCTAACATCATCCTCAACGGGGAAAAANGGAGCAACTTAACAGAGGACAATGGGGGAGAAGAAGGGGGGAAATAGTGGGGGAAAGGGAGAGAGGCAAACCATGAGAGACTCTTGAATGCTGACAAAAACTGAGGACTGATGGATGTGGGGGGGATGGGCATGGAGGAGGGTACTTGTGGGAATGATCACTGGGTGTTATTGGAAACCAACTTGACAATAAACTATTTGTAAAAAAAAAAAGTGTGATATATGTTTCTTACTATGAATGTGAATAAACTTTTTATTGTTATTAATAAAGTTCTCTGGAAATTATATGACACTGACTTTCTTGGCTAGGTCACGAAAGGTGATAGTTTCTGCCTCGCTCTCTGGAATATTTATTCTTGAAGCCAACAGGTGACAAGTGAGCAATCCAACTGTTCTGAGGCTGCCATGCCTAGAGGAAGCCCAGAGGAGCTCATGCTGAGACCACACGCACAGTGCATAAGGCAGCAATATCTAACCAGCCTCCAGCCAAGTGCTTCCCTGCCCCTGCTACTCCAGCTCCTGGGCACCAGCATCTGGCTGCAACCACATTAAATAATGACCCCAGGACAGAAACACCTAGTCAAGGCCCTCTTGAATTTATGACCCATAAAGATCATGAGAGATAATAAAATGACTTCTTTATTGTTTTAAAACCACTAAGTTTTAGGATGATTTGTTATGGAGTAATACATAAACAGGGCAAAATTATATAGTCAGATTTGAGAGTGTTTTTTAAACCCATTGGGCACTGTTCTCTCACTTTAAAATCAGAAAAGGTGATTATATAAAAATATATTTATTTACCAAAATGTAAATATATATACGGAAGAGATACAGGGAAGAGACAGAGTGTGATTAGAAATAAACATATCATTGCTTTCAGAAATTATGACTTTTTGTTGAAAAGCAAAAAAATATATATATATCAACCCGAAAGAAAACAATTCAAACAAAAAGGAAGCTAGTAAGGTGACTAGAAAAAGGAACTAGATAAATGCATTTAAATCAGTTTCAGTTTTCAGAACTGGAAAACCTCATGACAAAATACACGAAACAAATGCCTTTTAAATAATACAATTGACATAATGTTTAGGAATAAATAAACAGCAAATATCTAGAAATTTTATTAGGATATTAATGAAAACATAAAATAAGATATAATTCAATGGATTTTCCTAAATGTTGAGCTCTGAAATTCTGAAGATTTTTAATATATCAGTGAGTGTAATTTTTCATTGTGAATTGACAAAGTGATGATGAAATTTACTTGGGTGAAAAAACAGAAGAAAATACATCAAAACTTTTTTTTAAGTAAAAAAATGTGGATAGGCATTTCTAACAAAATTCAAATTGTGATTCTATATTTTAAAGAAACATATGATAGAACACATTTTTTATTAGGTCCTAATCCTATAAAAGTTAGAATTCTTTTCTGGTAGAATTCATGTTTCAAGAAACAATAAGATTAATGTCAGTTTGTTGAGCACCACCGAAACACATTATATTTCACAAAAAGTCATATAAATAATGATAAAGTATGTAGCAAAGCTTTCAAAATTTTAGAATTACCTTTCAAAGAATTCCTTTGAAAATAACTAATTTTAAGGTACTGTCCTAAACATTTATGACCTTCCATTGGTCATTGTTAGACAATGCTGAGTAAATGGAGAAGGGCAACAAGTACTCAGATATTGGTGTGAAGCACTATCCAATGACTGGAGTAGAGAAAGGAGTAACTTAGAAACAAAAGCATTATGTTTAATGTTGAAAGAGCCCATTCCCTCCCTGTCATGGAACTATGTTAGGTTAAATTATTTGAATTCAACATATTATACATGTTTTCATATTGATAGGAGCTTTGTTTCTGTTTGAGGTGAAAATTGAGCAATAGACATTTTATTAAATATAATCCATTAGATACTAAAGAATAATCAGTAATTCTTGTCACACAACAATTTCCAGCTTTCTCAAATACTAGCTGCTATTTCTTTAGCTTCATAAAACGTTTGGAAAGGAATTTATGACTTTAACTCCTGTGAAGTCACATTTATGATGATGCTCCTGTGACTTTTATTTGATGCCTCATAAACGACAGTGGAATGTTTATTTTTAAAACATGGGTTTTAAAAGTTAACACTGCATTTTTATTTGATTTAATCTTTCATTTTACGATGAAGAATTTGCATTGCCAATGACTTTTCATCATAGTGTATTAATGAGAAAAAAAAATTATGTAGACCTTTCAGAAATTGTCAGTTGAGCTATATTTTGATCCACAAGTGCTGACATGTGAAATATTCATAACCTCAATAATCTATTATTTTGTGATTCATAAAGGCAGGTAAATCATTATATGTGCATCCTGAAAAAAAAAATATGTTTTTCAAAAGAAACACTTTTATGCCAAGATTTGAGTCATTAGAATGGGAAAAAAAAGAATTACTATATTTGGAGCTGTTGTTGATGGTATTTTAATATATTGGTGTAAAAAAAAAGTCTACTAGCAGGTTAGTGCTGAACCCTTGTAATAGAGAAAATACTTACTATGTACCTCCTCTGTGCACTGAATCACTCACTGGGAATGTAAAAATGACAATCACGTGGCATCTAATCCCTGCCTTCATAGTCATTTTCTAGTTAGTTTATATAATAGATCTATATACATTATGTTAAAAAAAAAATTGTAGGGGCGCCTGGGTGGCTTAGTCGGTTAAGCGTCCGACTTTCGCTTAGGTCATGATTCTGCGGTTCGTGGGTTCGAGCCCCGCGTCGGGCTCTGTGCTGACTGCCAGCTCAGAGCCTAGAGCCTATTTCAGAGTCTGTGTCTCCCTCTTTCTCTGACCCTCCCCTGCTCACGCTGTCTCTCTCTCTCTCTCTCTCTCTCCTAGAAATTAAAAGAAAAAATTGTAAACAATCAGTGTTTTCTTCTCATTATTGGTAAATATGTATGTGTACACATACATGTATATAATGTTCTAAAATTTTATTAATTATATTTCTACATTAATATAATGTACTGAATAATTGCAGGTATGTGTGATATGTGTATATATACATATTTATAAATGTGTAATTGAAATGTTCAGTCTTATTGATATTTCTTTTTTGACAGTCATAAATTACTGATTGTAATGTAATGGAATAGTTATGGTTTACCGTTGACTGAATATGAAGTTATTAATTAATTTAACCAAATAGTAAACTAATGAATAAACCAAAATGGACTAATTTAACTCCATTGGCAAAACACATTATATCCCAGGAATAAAAAGTGTTAAATTTATTTTATTAAATCTTGTAGAAGCTATTTTTCAACTATGATTGATGGCAAATATTATGACGTTCTTTCAACATAGAATATATGACAAAAGTTAACTGACTAAAATTAAACATTTCCAACACTCTATTGGCTGTAAAATTCAGTTATGAAAGCAATAGTTTATTAATGAATTTACTAATAACAACATGGAAAGGATAAGGCTATAAGAACTATTTTTGCATAATTGAAAGTATTAATAAAGAAAAGAAAAAATGAGAGAAATATAAGAAAACAAGATTTGTAAGTTAAAACACAAAACACCAATTAAAGAAGAGAAAAGACATTTCCATGCTTAGAAGGAAACTCATGTAAAGTGAATCCTAATATTCAGCATCACCAATGGAGGAAAATATTTTGAAAAACTAATACAGAAATCCTCCAGGGAGAAAAAAAGCAACATATTGATGAAATTTGGGGTTAATATTATGGTTTCTTACTAGAAAAAAGGTTTCTTCATTACCATAAATTCTTCATAATCTCATTTTACATATTTAATATCTAATATATTTTACAGTTTTTGATACATAAGCAATATACATGAAAGTTCACATTTTCACAGCATCTGGTTATCTACACTTAATTAGGTCACTTATGGGCTTTTAAAAATTTTTGACATGTGGGATCTATTCCAGAAAGAAAAAAAAATAAATCATAACATTTAGAGGTATTTTCAAAAGTTTCCTATGGTGATCATGTTTAGCCAGAGCTGTGATACGTAGCCATAAAAACTCTTCAGATTCAACCAACCAACTGAACTCATGTTCGTCCAATACAACTTAGTTTTTGTTTGTTTGTTTGTTCATTTGTTTCCAAGAGCCCCCCCACCCCACCCCAATAAACAGAACACCATCTTTCATCTTGTTCTACAAGCCAGCTGGGGAACTGTTCATCATACTTCCCGTCTTTCACTTCTTTTGTCTGATACAACACCCAAACAGTTTTACCTGTAAATATTTTGCATGGCTGGCATTGGTAATTTGTTTCTACATCCTCTCACACTGACCTCCTATGAGAGCGTCCTTCAACTCTCATATCACCTGCTAACCAACAAACAATTCTCTGAGCTGTAGTCAAGGATACTATTTTAAGAAAAAAAATCTAATTTTATAGTTTTCTTCCATAAAAACTGTCTTATTAGCTTAAATAAATTTCAAATGGATCATTACAAATAGTATTATAATTAAGTCATATAACTTTCGTATTGAGAAGTAACATTGATTCATTTTCAGGGAACAGTGACGTTTGTCTTATGAGTATATGAAAAGTTCCATGTATCAAATATTCTCTTTAATAGAGAGTTGTGGTAGACTACTAAATTATTTCTACTGAATCAGAATTAACATCAAAATAATTTATTGCATATAAACACCTACATTTATACACAAAGTTTCTGTGTATTTTAAGTGACTGAGTTCTGAAACTTGACTGCTATTACAGTATTATGAATAAGTACTTGATAAAAATGGAATTAATTGATATTACCACTTTGTATAAAATCAAATATTTTATGCTGAATGTATTCTTAAAGTTCATGATCAATTTATAGGGGACATAAATGTTTTTAGATATACACCAAGTAGCTATTTTCTCCTAGAATTTTTTTGTAAGAAAGACATTCGGCGCTAAATGTGATCTTTTAAGTTAGTTGCTTTTATTTTTATTTATTTTTAATAATTGAGATAATATTGTCTTAATGTTAAATAGGCATTTGTTCCATGTAAAATACATGCTTTCCACTCCATAGATAGCTATTTACCCTTATCATCTTTTTTTTTTAAATATTTTTATTTATTTCTAGGAGAGAGAGAGAGAGAGACAGCGTGAGCAGGGGAGGGTCAGAGAGAGAGGGAGACACAGACTCCGAAATAGGCTCCAGGCTCTGAGCTGACAATCAGCACAGAGCCCGACGCAGGGCTCGAACCCACGAACCGCGAGATCATGACCTAAGTGAAAGTCGGACGCTCAACCGACTAAGCCACCCAGGCGCCTCCTACCCTTATCATCTTCTAAGCCTTGTGGTTCTGGGATTTGAAAACGTAATTAAATATAAAGCAGAGGGTACTTTTGTGAATAAGGTACCTAATAATTGAGGTTAATTAGCTGCTTGAATGGCAATAGGGCTATAATGAAAAACCACAAAGGTCCACATAAGCAATTAAAAACAGAGCAAATATATTAGAATCCTAATGTGTTTTATACACACCAAATTTAATAAACACCACACAAGTGTTTTCTAGGATTTATACAGTCAGTTTTAAAATAAAAGAGGACACCACAATTTCATTTTTTCTTTTGCAAGCTTTTCTAGTGGCCTCATTTTAGACAATGTGCTAAAACTTTAAGTACATATTCTAATATTAAAATATCTATAAGGAAAAGGAAGATAATATTAGTAAAATTGTTCTATGGGAAACATACTATGAAATTGATATTGAAATACACATAGAATCTGTAGAAATGACTCTAAATAGTATAAAAAGATAAATCAATATGATTACAGATACATTATTTTCATCTATACAAATCAGGTATCTCTAAACATTTCAAAACTTAACAAATTATTTGCCGTAGGACTTTGGTATAATGAACAAAAAATGTTCCTTTTGTATTAGTATATGTAGACTTTCATGTTCATATGTGGTTAAATAAAATATTAGATTCCTTCCTTTTAGAAACGTGTTTTAGAATACCATGTTATGAATTATTATCAAAGAAAAATGGTAAAAGCTCTGATTATTTTTTTTTTAATAAATCATGTTAGATGGAAAGATGGGACTACTGGCGTGCCTGGGTGGCTCAGTCGGTTAAGCGTCCGACTTCAGCTCTGATCAAGATCTCATGGTTCATGGGTTCGAGCCTCGCATCGGGCTCTGTGCTCACAGCTAGCTCAGAGCCTGGAGCCGGTTTCAGATTCTGTTTCTCCCTCTCTCTCTGACCCTCCCCGGCTCGCGCTGTCTGTCTGTCTGTCTGTCTCTCTCTCTATCCCTCAGAAATAAATAAAAATTTATTTTTCTTTAAAAAATATAAAAGAAAGAAAGATGGCACTACTGCAGATAAAATTTCACTGTGTTGTGAATCTCATGGCCTGGCATAATTCATGGAGACTTGCTACCACATCAGAAGAAGACAGGTGGATTTTATAGTTCCAAAAACCTATTTCTCAAGGGTATAGAAATAAGTAGACCTTATGGGTGATTGTTGGTGAGGATAAATAGAATAGAAGGAGTTTAGGATGATCTTTAGAGATCACCATCTGTGCCCTGAAGAAGAATATATTCAGAATACTGAATTTGTGTCTGTAATTAGTACTTCTCCAGTTCCAGTAGGTGAGAAAAAAAGAACAATATAATCCTTTTCTGAGAAGTCTAGAATAGATGAAGCTATTTTATGAAGTTTTAAAATATCCTGGTAAATACTAGGTCATAAATTAATGACTACCTTATCAGAAAGAATTAAAGACAATTTATTAGATCCATTTCAAAACAGTGGTTCTTATAATAAGACTATTTATAATGGGAAAACATTTTAGATTTCCTTTACTATAGTTTAAAATGAGTGTCTTGTCTTGGACAAGAGTAAGCCCTGTTGGGAACTTATGACATCAGAAATAACAGAAAAAGACACTTAAATGAAAGAATTAAAGACCATGTAAATGAACATTAATATTTTTTCCAATATGTTATTGTCTGATGGGCAAAATCAGTTAAATTGACACAGTGAGACAGAAAAACAGTTGCCTCTGATATTAAAATAGGTTCTCATAATTAATTTTGAGGTAACCTGTAAAAATACTAATAGGAGATGTAATTAACACTTTGTATTTTCTCTTCTTTTTTAAAACAACTGCTTCAATGAACATCTTGAAATTTGTTAAATTATTAGTATAGAAAAAATTTTGGTGGGGTGCCTGGCTGGCTTGGTCATTAGAGCATGTGACTCTTGATCTTGAGGTTTTGAGTTCAAGCCCCATGATGAACTTAAAAGACATTATTACTTAAAAGAAATCTTTAAAAAAATTGATGTATTAAAAACATTAATATAAATAGACATTTATTCAAATATATATTTCTTAGCTTGTATAAAATGCATCTGAGTTTGGCAATTGAATGTCAGTCTTTTCCAAATCCTCTCTTCACTTGAAACAACCTCTTCAAGTACCAAGTAGGTCTACATAATGAATATTGTGTACCTGTTTTTATTTCTTTTTCTTGTTTGCTGATTTAATGAGTTTTCAAAAACTTTATTGAGGAAAAATTAACAAATATATTGTATATATGTAAATGGTACAACATGATTTTATATTATGTGTAGTTTACTATTATATATTTATACATAGATAGATAGAATAAATAATTTATTCCCCAAATAAAAAGTATGTGTAATTTTCTGTACTCCTTGATCACAAATGATATTGCATACTCACATTATAGACCTTAGCTTCCTATAGCTTACAAAATTTCACCTTTCCAATGTATTATTCAAGATGAAATCAGTTCAAGAGTTAATTCAAGAAATAACCAGTCTCGTATTTTGATGACTAAATACTGAGAAACTATTTAGAATTGTATAAAATATTTATTATCACTAAAGTATGTGCAAGTTCAATGAATAATAATAATAATAATAATCCTCCAAATAATAAATTTTCTGAAGTACTGAACTAATTATAGCATAAGCAAATTGATTTTCAAAATATCAGAGTAAAATATCTAATTATTTTCTTCTTTCCCTTTACTCTGTATCAGTTAGTCACTCCCTTGTATCATTTATTTACTTTAATCCTGTGTTGTAATAGAAGGTAAGCTCCCTGAGGCAAGGACTTTGTCAATTTATTCACTCAAATAACCCTACCTTCTAGAAGAGTACTGAAAATAGTGATGTTGCTAATAAAATTGTCAAATAAGTAATTGATTCAGTTTATTTTTCTTCACTCTTTATATCAGGAAATTGTGTTAGTTGATCTCCTTTTGTCAGTGAAATAAAATTGTTAAGATATTTAACTGGAAGCATGTAAGTAATTGTAATCACTGGATGTGTTTATCAACTTTTACTATCTAAACTGAACTACACATTGTATTTAGAACATTTGTTTTCATATAATGTTGGTCATTATTCCTATTTGTGTGCTCTCTTAGCTTATTTCAAGAAATTCTTTGTATATAGCCAGGCTCTGGAGAAATTGTTCCTTCAAAATATCATGGTACCTTGAGATGTCAGCCATATTTGCTTTGGTTTGTTCCTTTCTGCCAGTGTTAATACTACTGTTACTAATCCTGGTAGAATCTGTAATAACTTAATTATTTATATAAATCAATTTGGTTACCCATGGATAGACAGTTATATAACTAATTATATAAATAGTATGCAAATCTTTTTCTTAAATATTCTCAACCCTGTAATGGTCCACAAGTCTGGGTCTTATTCACATTTACCTCTTCTGTAGTTATTTAGGGCTCAATAATTTTGTTTGGTGAATGCATAAATGAAATATGGTAAAAAAGGTTTTTTGCTGCTGGTGTTGTTATTTAATATAGTTACTAGCCTCTAATCTAAGATTCTGGTCCTGCTGAACAGCAGGAACTACAAGAGCTAATAATGCCAGTTAATGAGTCTCATGTGACTCTGTGAAGTAAATTATATTAAAACATCTCCTCCAAATAGCAAATAATTATTTTTTCAATAATCAGGAGTTACTATTTTATATTTATTAACATTTTATGCACAGCTTAAAATTATTAATTTGTGTAAAACACCCTTGTCTCTATTTTGTTAAACTCCTATGTAATGCAGTGTTTATAAACTATTTCCTGATTATCTTATTTTCAGTTCTGATATAGAGACCTGGCTAAATTACAGACAGCACAATTATTTTCTCTAGTCGTATACTTGCAAACATTCATATCTCACACAAGTATGCCATTTGTCACAAAAGGAATTGGATGTATGAATTAAGATTGCTCAGGGCAAAACTTTCGCTGTTACTGACAAAACCAGTAAATGTGCTTGCCCAGTTGATGGCCAGTTAATAGTGTTACCTTTATATACAAAGGACAAACTATAAGTTACAGACAGATTTGATATAACATAAATAAAAATATTTTCTTTACCCACAGAGTAGGACTTGCACAGATTTTAATATCAAAACATATATGTATATGGTATTTGCAGAAAACTTCATTAAAATGGAAATTGGATTTTCATTGAAAGCAGAAAAAAATAGCAATTTTGGGCAAATTCATTGTTGCATATATCTATAATGTATGTCTGTAACATAATTTTAGCTATATAATTTGTTTTCTTACAAAAGTCAAAGGCCCCATTTTTTCCTTCAGTACAAAGCAGAAAAGTATATACGTATTATTATCAATTTTATATGAAAAACAAATGACAGAATTTTGCTTAGTATGTTTATCTAACAACGTTAGCTACTGATAAAAATGTACAATATGTCTAAAGCCTAGCAATATGATTTGAGTTTATGTTTAGTGGGAAAATAGTCAACACATTTGGCTTTGTAGTTTTCTATAATTTTCAATTTTATAGTAATCTTTTCATAATTAACTATTTTGACTTGTTGATCAAACTACCATAATAATGAGTCCCAAGTTACCACAGTGAGAAAAATAAAAACTATTTTTATAATGTTTATTGTTAACCACAAAGAGCCTCTAACATGTTGTTAGCCCTGCATCATATGCTTTATATAAACTTATGTCACTAAATTTAATGATGATTCTAAAGGCAGGGTATATCATTTCTATTTTACAGATTAAAAATATAAATAACCAGGCTTAGGAAGTAAATTATTTTCTCCAGTAAATATTGCTGATATCTGAGACTCAAACAACTTGCCAGGGATTCAAACATGGTTTTTTAGACTTCTGTGTCTTGATATTTTTTCCAAGATACAAACTGCTTGTAATTTTCTGGCAAAACTCTAAAGTATAATGGAGCCATGTTAGCAATATGGATTATCAGATAATTAGAAAAAGTTTAAATTTAATAGCTTAACATTTTCCCCATATTTTTGTTGCTGTAATTAAAGAAAATTTCTCACTAGGTAAAAAATAGCCATGGTTCAAAATTCAGAAGTTCCAGAGACTAAAAACTCAAAAGAGAATCCTCTTATGCCCTTGTCACCTACTATACTATTTCTTTCCAAGAGTCAGATATTGTTGATGTGTAAATGTTGGGGGTCAGAGTTAATGGTCAAGAAAGAATTTTTGAGACATCTTCAGTGCAGATGGGTGGTTTTATTAAAGTACGGGGACAGGACTCTTAGGCAGAAAGAGCTGCATTGGAATTGTGAGGGTTGGCTGATTATATACATTCAAGTTGGGAAGGGGTCAAGGATATCTTTAAATCTCTAAGGAATTTTGGAAACAAAGTTTCCAGGACCTTGAGAGGGCTGGTTATTGTTAGAGAAAGGTCATTTATTACTGTCTAATAAAACCTTAGTCATGAGACCGTTCAGATGTAAATCAGTAGACCATATGCTTGGAGGATGATTGCTAACATATATCTTGGGGAGTAGAGATAAAGGATATTTCCAAAAGAATGTTCATATGTTAAAGGAGACTTATGGGATCCTGGAGGTCAGGCTAATGTTAAGCTAAGACTGCCTTTGCCTTAGCAAAGTATCAACATCAAGGTAATTCAGTTCATAGAGGAAGGTCACTCTGTCTCTCTCATGGACTTGTCAGTGGGCTGTAAGTTGTAAGAAAATGTAATTTTTTTCCTTGGCCTTGGTCAAGGAAATTGGCCACATCAATTGTTACCAGTTCTTTCTGTGTGTAAATAGATATAATTTATTCTTATAAAATATACAGTTATATTTTATTTAAACAAATGGCATGATGCATTAAGAAAAATAACACATTTGTCCAATCTTTAATGTAATTTTATTTATTTTACTTTTCTTTTAACATTTATTTACTTTTGAGAGACAGAGAGACAGATCATGAGCAAGGGAGGGGCAGAGGGAGAGAGAGAGGAACACACTGAATTGGAAGCAGGCTCCAGGCTGTGAGCTGTCAGCACAGAGCCTGATGCGGGGCTCGAACTCACAAACTGTGAGATCATGACTTGATCCAAAGTCATACGCTCAACCACCTGAGCCACCCAGGTGCCCCAATGTAATTTTAATCTGATGCATATTGGTAATCAATCAGCTAAATAATAAAGATACTAAATATTTGGATCTCCCTATGTGGTATATTTACTGAGAGCATAGTCTACGAAGTAGGACAGGTCTGGGTTCAATTACCAGGTGGGTCATGTGCTTAAACTTTATAAACCTCATGTTCTTGATCTGTAAAAGCTGAATAAACTTCTCAGGATTCCTATTTTAATTGAGTGAG
>NW_027527437.1:2781485-2871535 GCF_008692635.1 Crocuta crocuta
AAAAAAAAAAAAAAAAAAAAGAACACAGAAATAATTGTACATGATAAATATTAATAAATGATATTTATAAATGTTAGTAATGCTGATTAGTTTTGTTGATAAAGTGTATTTTTGGCTGATTTTTAAGGAAAATATTTTAGGAGTTTGATCTGAAAAAATAAACCTGTTTGTTCATTGAAAATCGTTTTAAACAGATAAAGAATCAAATTTTTATAAAACTTAAAACTGAAGTTTGTCTTCAAATAAAAGATATTTATAAAATTTTTGTCAGTATTTACATAATTATATCCTATGTTCTTTTAATTTTAAAATTAATTTATTTATTTTGTCAGAAGCATGTGTGGGATAGGGACGGAGAGATGGGAGAGAGAGAATCCTAAGCCACCTTTGCACTGCTATTATAGTGCCCGATGCAGGGTTCGATATCACAAACTGTAAGATCATGGCCAAAATCAAGAGTCGGATGCTATACTGACTGAACCACCCTGGCACTCCATATCCTATCTTATTTTATGTATTTTAATGAGTTTATTATTTAATGGATAATGATATATGTATTTCAAATATTAAAACATGTTTAATATAGCCTATGTGGCATGGCCATTAGGTTATGAATGTTTAATAGGTCATTATTTCTTAAAATTTTGTTTGGGACTTATACAGTTTCACATAAGGGTTTATTTAAATCAAGTCAAGTGGTTATTCATCCAGAGATATATCAGTAAAAATGGACCAATAAGTAATTCTAACTTTTCAAGGGCTGTGAAAAGATATTCTGTCCTCAGTACCTAGCATAGTGGCTAGCATATTTGTTGAATAAATGAATAAACAAATAAATGACATTTAAACACTGATGCATACAATGTGAGGTCCTAGAATATTTGTCACATGCTACTTTATTTGTAACAGCACAAAAACTTCAGGCCAGAGATTCAAAAGTAAGATTGCATAACAGGGCACCTGGGTGGCTCACTCAGTGGAGTATTTGACTTCAGCTCAGGTCATGATCTCATAGTTCATGGATTTGAGCCCCACAGCGGGCTCTGTGCTGACAACTCAGAGCCTGGAGCCTGCTTCAAATTCTGTGTCTCTCTGTTCCCCCTCCACTCATACTCTCTGTCTGTCTCTCAAAATAAATAAACATTTAAAAAAAGGTAAGATTGCATAGTAATAATGATCTGGTCATTGTAAGACCTTTTAAATAAAAGAAATAGGCTGAACACACAGAGGGACTCTGCTGTAAAATAAAAATAAATATTAAAATACACATAATAATATTTGTTCATGACTTACTTTGTAAGAAACTTGGATCATTTAACTAGACAAGTATAATTCAATGGAAAAAAATTCTATAGACTCATTGTGGTCATTTAGATACTGGCTGTTAACTGAATTTATTCTTAGGGCCATAGAAAGTTATCAGCATCTGAGAGGCCTATGGGAGCAAGTGATTTCCTGAGTTAGGCCTAAAAATTACTGTTACTATTTCTCCAATTTTTCACATGTATGCATTATATGACTTGTCTTAATATATAAGGGTTTTTTTTTTCTTCTTCTTTTTTTTTTTTTTAAATTCCCCTTGTCTTTGGATTAAAAGTGAGTTAGGGGAATGAACAACAGCATCAAAGAGTGTTGACTGGCTAGCATTCAATCGTGGCAATCGTGGGCAAGCTTTTGGAACAAGATAAAGATGAAAATAAAAGCAAACATGAAGGCACAGAATAGAAAGTAGAAAAAGTAAGTTTAGCAATGTGTTAAGAGATGACTATGGAAGTAAGGAAAGGGTCAGTATTCCATTTATAGGAAAAGAGGGTTTTTGTTAATGTTTTGTTATTTTGTTTCTTTTTAAAAATTTTTAATGTTTATTATTTTTGAGAGAGAGAGAGACAGCACATGAGTAGGGCCAAAGAGAGAGGGAGACACAGAATCCAAAGCAGGCTCCAGGCTCTGAGCTGTCAGGACAGAGTCCGACTCAGGGCTTGAACCCATGAACTAAGAGGTCATGACCTGGGCCAAAGTCAGATGCTTAACCGACAGAGCCACTCAAGTGCCTCTGTTATTTTGTTTATTTTTAAGTTGAGAAATGTTTGAAACTTTCAATGCCCTATAGTGAAGTAGAGCACTTGAACTTCAGGAGGGATAAAGGTTCATCAGGTGGCTCTCAGCAGGACAAACTGGGAGAAGTTGCAGATGTTGACCTTGCAAGTGAGAGACATTTCTTTCATTGTGATAGTTTTGCCAGACTAGGCTGGTTAACTATTTGTGGAATATTAATTAGATGTCACACATCATAGTAGGATTGTTTTGAGCAGACAGAATTGATTGTACTCTGGAACCTATCATCCAAAGTGATAACAAATTTGCTGACTGCTCTGATGACACAGTGTTCTACAGAACACGTGATGGGTAAACCCGCCCATCTGAGTGCTTAAGAATGCCATCCCCGGGGCGCCTGGGTGGCTCAGTCGGTTAAGCGTCCGACTTTCGCTTAGGTCATGATCTCGCGGTTCGTGGGTNCAGGAAATCCAAAGCAGGCTCTGCACTGACAGCAGCAAGCATAAAGCAGGGCTTGAACTCACAAAACTGTGAGATCATGACCTGGGCTAAAGTCTGACAATCAACTGAGTGAGCCACCCAGGCACCTCTGATAAGGTCTCCTTAGAAGGAATTGTTCCTACTTTTTACATTGAGTAGGAGTTAACTAAGCAAGTATTTGAGAATGAAGCTAAAATTTCAGTCATTTTGCAAATCCCTACAGTTAGAGAGCAATTGTTTAGAAACTTCAAAGGAAACCAATATGGGTAAAAAAAGAGGTTTGGAGGGGGAGGTGGTAAAAAAGGTAAAAAAGGAGTATTTTAAAGAGTTAAGTTTGAAAAGTTGTCCGTGTCCAGATGATGCTGGGCTTCCTAAGCCATGTGACCTATTTAGATGGCATTTAAATGTTGTGGAAGCCCCTTATTAGAATTTTAAAGCAAAGGCAGTGATGTGATTGGAGGTATGTGTTTAAAAGTTCACAAAGTAGTGAATTAATGTTAGTGTGAGAGGTGAGAGACAAGAGTGGGAATAAAAGACTAAATAGGAAAATGGTATTACAGAAATTTAGGCATAAGATGATTATTCGCCTTTACAAGGTAGCAGCCTTGTAGAGAATGGAAGTTTTCAGTGACGGGTAATTTAAATCACTGGGCATGATGATGACTAAGTGAGAGCTTGTACTTTTTGACTGACATGCTTCTACGTCTTCTGGGAAGAGAGCAGAGCAAGGTCTTGTCTTGGAGAAACAGCTTACATTTTAGTTTGCTTTCCTTGACTCAATCCATTCAGTTCTTTAAAAGAATGATCATCTGATGGTTTGAGTTTTTTTGTTTGTTTGTTTTTGTTTTTTGTGGGGTTTTGTTTTTTTGTTTTTTTGCTTAGAGGTGAATACCTAATAGCCAGATTGATAAAATAAAGTTGAATACAATGAGAGGATTGATTATTTCATGTATTGACTTTTGGTTACTGGAATCTTTCATTTAAATCCTGGTTCTCATTCCTCCCAGCCACTGTATCATACATTTCCAAATTGCAAGCCTCTCTTGGGTTCTCCAGTCAAACTGGATTTTTCCTTTGCTACCTTAGGCTCTAGAGATACTCTCAGCTGAATTTTTCTCTATTCTACTTTAAAATTTCTGTAACTCTATCTGCTTTGATCTTCCCAAGCAGATGAGATGGCTACTCTCCCAAGTAGAGAGATGGCTAAAAGCTTATTAAACATTTATTCTCTCCCTATTATCTCTTTTTTCTTTTATGATGAGTCCTATTATATACATTTCTGCGTGCTGGAAAGTCATGCTGACGTTCCACAATATTGCCTTCTAGGAGGATTCCCTTTTTCAATCCTTATAACCTGTTATAATAATAATAGCGATAATTATTATTATATGCTATAATAGTAATTATTGTTATTATATAGTAGTTGTAACAATTATTATCACCAGTACTGTTATTATTTTATATTACTTTATAGACTATTGTCTCTGAGACAGTATTAAGGAAGACTAGGATATTGGGATAGTTATTTTAATACTTGTAGCTGTAAGAAATCTTTCAAAATAAAACCATTAAGAATAATGTTTGCTAGGGGCACCTGGCTGGCTCAGTCGATGGAGCATGTGACTCTTGTTTTCGGAATTGTGGGTTCAAGCCCCACATTTCATGTAGAGATTACTTAAAAATGAAATCTTTAAAAAAATGATGTTTTTCTGTAGGTACTTTTGTAGATATTCTCACTCAGGTTAAATATATTTCATTTCTAGTTTGCTATGAACTTTTTGTGTGTATCTTGTAACATGAATAGGTATTTTTTATAATTGAAAGTTTTTATTAATTTGGAGAGAGAGAGAGAGAGAGCACACAAACAAGGAGCAACAGAGAGTGGGGAAGAGAGAATCCCAAGCAGGCTCCACACTCAGTGCAGAGCCTAACACAGGGTTCTAACTCACAACTGTCAGATGATGACCTGAGCTGAAATCAGGATTTGATGTTTAACTGACTGAGCCACCCAGGTGTACCTAACTCTTTTGTTTTAATTTTAATTTCAGCATAGTGAACATATAGTGTTATGTTAGTTTCAGGTGTACAATATAGTGATTCAAGGATTCTGTTCACCTATTTCACCCACCCCTGCCCCCCATCTCCCCTCTGGTAACCATCAGCTTATTCTTTATAGTTAACAGTCTATTTTCGGCTTGTCCCTCTTTTTCTTTGTTCATTTGCTGTCTTTCTTAAATTCCACATATGAGTAAATCACATGATACATGTCTTTCTCTGACTGACTTAATTCACTTAGCATTACACTCTGTAGAGCCATCCATGTTGTCACAAATGGCAAGATTTTGTTCTTTTGTAATGACTGAATAATATTACGTTATGTGTGTGTGTGTGTGTGTGTGTATATCTATGTGTGTGTATGCATATATATGTACATATATATCACTGTTCCTTATACATTCATAAATCAATGAACACATGGACTGCTTCCATACCTTGTCTATTGTAAATAATGCTGAAATAAACATAGAAATACATATATCTTTTTGAATTACTATTTTTGTATTATTTGGGTAAAAACCCATGAGTGGAATTACTAGATCATATGATAATTCTATTTTAAAATTTTTGAGGAATCTCCATACTGTTTTCGAAAGTGGTTACAACAGTTTCTATTACCACAAAAGTGTATGAGAGTTCCTTTTTTCCACATCCTTGCCAATGCTTGTTTTTTTCTGTTTTAATTTTAGTTATGTGAAATGACATCTCATTGTGGTTTTGATTTACATTTTCCTGATGATTAATGATGTTGAGCATCTTTTCATGTGCCTGTTGGCTATCTCTATTTTTTTTTTTTTTCAGAGAAATGTTCATATCTTCTGCCCAATTTTAGGGATTATTTGTGATTTGTTGGTGTTGAGTTGTCAAAGTTCTTTATATATTTTGGATACAAACCCTTTTGTAGACATCCCATTTGCAAATATCTTCTCCCATTCAGTAGACTGTCTTTTAATTTTGTTGATTTTTTTCATTTGCTGAATGAAGCTTATTTTGATGTACTCCTAATAATTTATTTTTGCTTTTGTTTTCCTTGCCTCACATTCTTTTTGTGAATGGTGTGAGAATGTGGTCCAGTTTAATTCTTTTTTATGTAGCTGTACAGTTTTCCCAATACAATTTGTTCAAGAGACTTGTCTTTTCCCCATTGCATATTCTTGCCTTCTTTGTTAAAGATTAATTGACCACCTAATTGTGGGTTTGTTTTGGCGCTCTCTTTTCTGTTCTATTGATCTATGTGTTTATTTTTGTGCCAGCACCATACTCTTTTGATTACCACAGCATTGTAGTATGTGTTAATATCTGAAATTACAATACTTCCACTTTTGTTTTTTTCTCTTGCGGTATTGCTTTGGATATTCAGGGTCTTTTGTGGTTCTATACAAATGTAAGGATTATTTGTTCCAGTTCTGTGAAAAATACTGTCTGTATTTTGATAGGAATTGCATTAAATATATAGAGTACTTTGAGTAGTGTAATATTTAATTTAAACAATATCTGTTCTTTTAACCCATGGACATGGAATATCTTTCCATTTGTTATGTCATTTTCAATTTCCTTTATCAATTTTTTATAGTTTTCAGACTACAGGTCTTTCACATCCTAGTTTATTCCTAGGTATTTTATTATTTTCAGTGCAATTGTAAATGGGATTGTTTTCTTAATTTCTCTTTCTGCTACTGTATTATTATTGTACAGAAATGCAACCAATTTCTGTGTATTGACTTGCTTCCTGCAGCCTTACTGAGTTTATTGATCAGTTCTAATAGGTTTTTTGTGGAGTCTTTAGGGTTCTGTCTATACTATTAACTCATCTGCAAAAAGTGTAAGTTTTACTTCTTCTTTACTCATTTGGATGCCTTTTATTTATTTTTCTTGTATTATTACTACGGCTAGAACTTACAGTACTATGTTGATAAAAGTGGCAAGAGTGGACGTCCTTATCTTTTCATGATCTTAGGGGAAAAGCTGTCAGATTTTAAAGCCAAATGTCTTAGTGATTCATCTTCACTAATTCCCACTCCTTATGCCTAGGGTACTTGATGTGAAGATCTGTTTCTCTCCCTTCTCCATTCTGAGGCATCCCTTCCTCCAGGGTACACTTCTGTAGTTCCATTTAGTTTCCAACCATGATTACCTGTTCTGTCTTCATCAATGTGTCCTCTTCTCTACATTTAGCTGTGGAGAGTCTGTTCTGCCAGTTCTCGGGTTACTTTCTGGGTTATTTGCATTGATATGGCTGTTATCTAGTTGTATCCTTGGGAGTAAGAGAGCTTAGCATCTTCCTACTCTGCCATTTTTCCTGGAAGTCCTCTGAATAGGTATTACATTTTCTAAAATCATTTTTCCTTTATATTTTGGGATTATCGTATGATTTTTCCCCTTTTCACTATTAATGTTATAAATTACTTTGATTGAATTTTAACAATTACACCAACCATGCTTTCCAGGAATATAATAAGTATGATTGTAATGCATTGTGCTTTTCATATATTCCTTTTTTTAATTTTATTAAAATTTTTTAAATGTTTTTACATATTTGTGAGAGAGAGAGAGAGACAGAGTGAGCAGAGGAGGGTCAGAGAGAAAGGGAGACACAGAATCTGAAACAGGCTCCAGGCTCTGAGCTAGCTGTCAGCACAGAGCCCGATGCGAGGCTCTAACCCATGAACTGTGAGATCATGACCTGAGCCAAAGTCGCACGCTTAACCAACTGAGCTACCCAGGTGCCCCCATATATTCCTTAATTTGCTTTGCTTAATATTTATTTAAGATGTTCTTAACAATATTTTTAAGAGTTTTTTTTTATGAATTACTATTATTATTGATTCTTTCAATTTTGGAATCAAGTTTATGTTAACTTAACACAAAATAATTTAGATTACATCTCTCATTTTCTTTTATCCAGAAGATTCTGCATGAATTTAAATCTATTTTTCCCTAAATATTTGGAATATTGAATGATGAAATGGAGACTGTAGTTTTCTATGTCAGAAGTATGTTTTATTGTTTTTAGTTTAAAAATACTAACATTTTGTATTTCTTGTGACAATTTTAACATATTTTGCTATCTAGATTTTCAAATTTAAAGATTTAAAGTTTTTTATAACTTTTAAAAATTACTTTCATAGTCTGTAGGATCTGTAATGGTATTACAACTTTTATTCTTTATATTGATTGTTTATGCTTACATTCTATTCCACATTGCTCCTAAGCTTAACATTTTCAAAATCTTTACCAAAATGTTGTGTTTTGTTTCTTTGATCCTCTGGTTTATATTTATTTTCTCTTTTATTAATTTCATTCATTTTTAAAATAATTTAATCCTTTCATATTGTGGGGGTTCTTTTTCAGTAATTTTTCTTAATTTTTAGCCTATACGCTTAAACCCGTGACTTACAGCTTTTTTTCTATAATAATATAAGGTTATGGATTTCCTCTAGGCGTGCTTTTTGCTGTATTTTCAAATGTCTAATATAATCTTTCATTCTTAATATTCATTCTCTCGTATGTTCTTTCAATAAAACTTATGTGAATTTATTATTGTGCTCCTAGGTTATTGTTAACATATTGCTAATTTTTCCATATGGGTTTTTACTGACTTTCTTTTAAAAATTAATTTCTAGTTAGATTTCATTCTACTTATAGAACTACATTTCTATGACTCAGTTCTTTAAAATACATTGAGATTCATGCTATGGCAGATAATTTGGTTAATTGTAAGAAATATTGCCTAAGGATATGCAAATATTGTCCATTCTGTGTTTGTTGGGTATAGTGTCTTTTATGTGTAATTTAGAACAAATTGTTAAAAGTTTTTCTAATCATCTGTGAACTTTCTGTTGTTTTTCTCCTTGTGCTATCACTTACTGAGATAAATGGTTTTTAACATAAGCCATTATGAAAGAGGATATATCATTTTTTCTTTTGAAAAATTATATGTATAAATTATATATGTTTGTAAATTATATATAATTTATATATAACTCACTGTATATAAGACATATGTTGTATATTATTTGGGACTAAGGTGCGTCAAATGTAGAGTTGTTTTATCTTCCTAGTGGATCGAACCTTGTATTATTGCAAAATATTCTTCTCTATTTCTAGTAATTCCCTTGCCATGATGTTGACTTTGTCTTATGTTAAACAACTATAAACACTTTCATGTGTTTTGTGTTTTCATGGTATATTTTGTATTTTTTTACTTTCAGTTGAAAGTTTTTACTCTAAATGCAACATATAATTGTTTTAACTTATATGTATATATTTTCTGAAATCTTTGTCTCTTTTTTTATTACTTAATACCTTTGTTGTAAGAGCTTACATGATAAATTCCCAGAAAAACTTGTGAGCAACTAGTTGATTTCTTTCTGAAAGATAATATTTATAGAATCCATTGGATGTTTGTTTGATTTTTTTCTTTCTTTTTCTTTCTTTCTTTTTTTTTTTTTTTTTTGCTTTGTCATCAGGAGANTAAATCAAATGCTCTTGTTGAGGTCACCAGTGACCCACATATTGTACAATACAATAGTCACTTCTCAGTTTTCAACTAATTTAACCCATCAACAGCACTCAAATGCCAATTCTGTCCTTAAAACTCTTTCTTCATTTGGTTTCTAAGACTCTTTACTTGCTTGGTTTTCCTTCCCTCTCACTGACCACCTCTCAGTCTTCATTGATTGCTCCTAATCTCCGTAACTTGTAACCACAGGAGGGTTATAGAGTCCAGTCTTTTGTCATGTTCACATCTCTGTCACACTTTCTCCATTTGCAATCTCATCTAGCCTCATGACTTTAAGTGCAGTCTCTCTGATGGTGAGGTCTATTATTTCAATTAATTAATATAGGTAGGAGTATATATTATTCTTTCAGTATTTTTTTTCTCTATTAACTCAAACGTTTGTTTTGAGGAAGCACTACAACATGGTATAGTTTCTGGAAAGTTTTGGGGTTGTTTTTTTGTTGTTGTTGTTGTTTTTTTGTTTTGTTTTGTTTTTGCTTTTTTCCATACTGTTGTTTCTATCCCACTCTCCTTTTCTTTTTCTATGCTATTAGAACTCTAACCATGATTATGATTTGCCATGTCCCACTAGTTCTGATCCCTTTTTTTCTTTATTTTCATTTGTTTTCACTTTATATATGACAATTTAGTTTTTTCCTCACCTATATTCTGGTTTATAAAATGTTTCTTTAGCTGTGTCTCATCTGATATTATATTAATCTACTTTTTTTAATGTTTATTTATTTTTTAGAGAGAGAGAGATACAGAGTGTGAGTGGGGGAGGGTCAGAGAGAGAGGGAGACACAGAATCTGAAGCAGGTTCCAGGCTCTGAACTGTCAGCACAGAGCCTGATGCGGGGCTCAAACCCACAAACTGTGAGATCATGAGCTGAGCTGAAGTCAGCCGCTTAACCAACTAAGCCATTCAGGTGCCCCAATCTACTTCATTATCAACTTTAATTATTATATTTGATTCTTTCTTATGACTTCCAAATTTCTTCTCAAGTTCTCAATTCTATTCTATATTTTCTTAAACAATTTAATCAGAATTGTTTTAAGTACTGAGTATACACAAATATATAAATTTCATATGGTTTTTATTTCCTGTTTTTCTATTTTGATCAATTCATGCTTTTTAGAACTGATTTTGTTTTTTATTGAAATATAGTCGACATACAATGATACATTGATTTCAGGTGTACAGTATAGTATTCATCAAGTCTACATGTTATACTATACTCACCACAAAATGTAACTACCATCTGTCACCATGCAACACTATTACAATATCATGGCATACATATTCCCTATGCTGTACCTTTTATCCCCATGACTTATTTCTTCCATAACTGGAAGCTATATCTCCCATTCCTCTTTATCCATATTACCTATCTTCCCAAGTCCCTCCCTTTTGGCCACTATGAGTTGTTCTCTGTATATGGGTCTGTTTCTGCTTTTTGGTTTTTTTGTTTGTTTGCTTGTTTATTTGTTGTTTTGGTTTTTAGATTCAATAGATTAGTACAACTATATGATATTTACCTTTACCTGATTTATTTTATTTAAACTAATACCCCCTACATCCATCCATGTTGTTACCTGTGACAAGATCTCATCCTCTTTTTACGGCTGAGTAATATTTGATTACAAGTAAATACCATAGCTTATTTATCCATTCATCTATTAATAACACTCAGGCTGCATCCATATCTTGGCTATTATAAATAATGCTGCAGTAACATAGGGGTACATATATCTTTGTGAATTAGTGTTTTCATTTTCTTTGGGTAAATACAAAGTAGGAGAATTACTGGGTCATATTATATTTCTATTTTTAATGTTGGAGGAACCTCTGTACTGTTTTCCATACTGGATACATCAAATTACATTCCCATCAATAGTGCACAAGCATTCCTTTTGTTCCACATCTTGCCAACATTTATTTCTTGTCTTTTTGGTTCTAACCATTCTGACAGGTATAAGGCATTTCTCATTGGGGGTTTGATTTGCCTTTCCCTGAAAAATTAGTAATTTTGAGCACCTTTTCATGTCTGTTTGTTATCTGTATGTCTTCTTTGGAAAAATATCTATTCACGTCCTCTGCCCACTTTTAATTGGATTATTTGGGTCATTTTGGTATTGAGTTCTTCAAGTTCTTTATGTATTTTGGATATTGACCCCTATTAGATATATCATTTGTGAATATTTTCTCCATTCAGTAGGTTGTTGTTTTGTTAAAAATCTGCTTGTTTTTATTAGGCATATGGTGTTAAATATGATTGATATAATACATAAAATCTTTAGAGATTATTTTGGTTACTGGATGATATTCTCTTCTCCAAGGTTAGATTTTTTTTTTTTCTGAATTTAGCAAGCAATTAGGGTAGGGACAGGTATACTTTATGAAATAGCTCAATGAGTTTATTCACTGGTTTTAGTTTTAGGGTAAGTTGGTCTATTTTGCTTTCAATTTTACTTCAGAGTATAGCCAAGAACCATGCAATGTTTACCAGGTTCATGTTCCCTAATGGGTCATTAACTCCATTTTTTAAGTCTACATAAATATATAGAAATAACTAAACCTTGTTCAAATTCTTAGACTCTCTTCAGGTAAAATTAGTAAATATTTTTATGATAAAGTGAAACCAATATTTTTTTATCTCAGTGTTTTTCTTTTCTTCTTTTCTTC
Source organism: Crocuta crocuta (assembly GCF_008692635.1). Classification (NCBI taxonomy): domain Eukaryota; kingdom Metazoa; phylum Chordata; class Mammalia; order Carnivora; family Hyaenidae; genus Crocuta; species Crocuta crocuta. The sequence goes on from NW_027527437.1 coordinate 2,793,266, forward strand.
TTTTCAGGACCTTAGCCCCCTGAAATACTTGTTCTGTTAGTAATTCACTGATAACTTCAAATAACAGTGTTCATACTTTTTCTAATTTTTCTAGTTTTATTGGTGAGTAGGGTGGTCAGTTGCAATGTTATCTGCTTTAGGCAGAATTCAATATTTTCTGTATTTCTATTGCTTTTATATATTCAGATGCCTATATTCAGATATTCATTATATTACAGATGCCTTTAAAATTGAAGCCATAGAACTTAATTTTAATTTTTCTTTTCTTTCTTTTTTAAGTTTTTTATTTAAATACCAGTCAGTTAACATACAGTGTAATATTAGTTACAGGTGTACAATATGGTGATTCAACATTTCTGTGCAACACTTGGTGTTTATCACAGCAAATGTACTGGTAATCCCCATCGTCTATTTTGCCCATCCCCCAACCTGCATTCCCTCTGATATCCATCAGTAGTTCTCTGTAGTTAATAGTTTGTCTCTTGGTTTGCCTGCCTCTCTCTTTTTTCCCCTTTGTTCATTTGTTTTGTTTCATTTTGATTTTTTTTCTTAATCTAGAGAAAGAGCGAAGCAAGTGAGGGAGAGGGCCAGAGGGATTGAGAGGAGTAATTCCAAGCAATACCAAGAGAAATTTCTATGCTGAGCATTATATATAGATCACAATTTTTGTTTTGTTCATTTCTATGCCCTCTTGATTTATATTTGCTTTTTTCTCTTCATACTATATACTCAGTAAGTGACTTAATTATTTTAACCTAATGATCTACAAAATATTCAACAATATTTTGTTTTGTGTTGTTTTAATTCACATTTAATGATAGTATTTTTGTTAATTGTAATGATTATCTGTGCCAAGAAAGAAGTACCAAAGAGCCAAAACTTAAGTCCTCCATTAAGTGAAACCTCGGGCTGCACGTAGCCCCAGTCCCAGTCACAGGAAAAGACTCTTCAAGGCTAAAGCCATCCTCAGACCACCCTCAGTTCAGCTAATCAAAAAGTAAAAAGAAACATTCCTATGGTCTGAGTCAAGGCTGGGAACTGCAGATACAAACTAGCCAATTTCTCACCGCTTGTCTGAACCCCACATGGGCCCTTTGAACTCACTTCACAATTGGTCATTTTCAAAGGATTCTCAGAAGTCATAATTGGGTCCCACCAAAAGTAATGAACACCTCACAGACACTGAATGGTCAAAGATGTAATTGGTGCTTGTGTGATGATGCTACATGTACTGTAACACCCCCATCCCTTACTCCTTAAAAACCCTGTTCGCTATTGTTCTTGGCTTCACCTTGCTGCCATGACACCAGCAGGCTGGTGAGCCCCTGCTCGAGCTTGTAATAAAGACCCTTTTGTACTTGCATCGGTGCCGGCTCCTTGGTGGTCTCTGGGACTNTCAAAGAAGCAGTCTGTGTGCTCAGCTCCCCTCCAGGACCAGTTGGCGCGAGGGGACCTGGTGTGCAGGTATTTGGCAAGTACGGTCTTTCTAACGGAGGTTTTTCTACCCCGTGCGGAGGTTTTTCTGTTTTGGACTCTCTCCTNGTACAGAGCTCCTTACTTCTCCGCCATCTTGCCCTCTCTCCATATATTACCTAATTTAACAGACATAAAATACTATAAAATATAGGCTACTTTTGATAAATGTACAATGCCTCGTGTTTGCTTACATTGTTTTTCATTGGTAAAGATATTACATTTTATTTTTAAAATGCATCTGTATCCTTTAGTTTTCTGAAGTACTTATTGGACACATGCATGGCCTGGGATCACTGTGGAAGACAGGCTTTAAGGAAGGTCCCAGTTATCTTTGCCTCCTAGCATACTTGTTAACCCTTCTTGCTCTCAGTGTTATCTAGACATACTGCTTGACTTCTAACAAATAAAATATGGCAGAATTTTGGGATATCATGCTGAAGTTAAGTCATAAAAAGGTGGTAGCTTCTGTCTTTGTGTTCTCTCTTCTTTGTCTTGTGTTGTCCTGAGAAGCCACTTACTGTGTCATTAGGGAACCTCATGGAGACGCTTGCATGGGAAGTAACTAAGGCCTGCTAATAACTACATGAATGAGCAGGATCTCATTCTCAGCCAAGGCTTCAGAGAAGACCACAGCTTTTGTTTACAGCTTGCCTTCAACCTCCTGAGAAACCCTGAACCAGAAACATATAGCTAACCCGTATCTGGTTTCCTGTACCATGAAAACTGGGAGCTAAAAAAAAAATTGGTTGTTTTGACTTGCTGGGTTCAAATAAGTTGTCCCACAACTGTAGATAACAAATATAGTGTTTTTCCTATTACTATTTTTTCTCTTCATGTAAGTAATAACCATAGTCTCACATATTAAGGTGGGGAACCTGGGAAAATAAACAATGATTCATTTAATCACCATTAAAAGATGCTGCAGAGAGAAATTTAATTTTTCTTCAACAAAATACACAATTTCAAGAATGAGTTCTGCAAAACAATAAAGGCAAAAGTGATACCTTTGTAGTGAAAGTAATTGCCCATATTAATGATGGCAATAGATAATGTCTTAAATCATACCTTGAATTCTGGCCAGTTTATTGAATTGACAATTGTAAATTGATTTACCTTGGTTCTTCTTTACCATTTTAAAACATTACATGTTATTTTTGCTGCTATTGCTATTGTTTTTATTATTGTATTTTATAGAAATTTACCAGGAGGTAGGCTTTATTTACATGAGGCTAAGAACTAAATTTGGGACAATTACAGTAATCTTAACTTTTTTTTATTGATAGTTTTTAAAAACATTGATTGCTATAATGTATTTCAGGATATAGTTCCTTTTTATGTCAATAATAAAAGTAAAAAGATTTAACTCGTATATTTTACATGTCATTTTTGAGGACTGAGTACACAGTCAGTAGCTAAGTCATTCTCTTTTGGAAACAACACTAAGTCATCAGGAAGATCGTGCAATGCCAAAGTGAAAGAAATACTGTGATTCATTGTGATTCTGTGTTTCCAAATATATTTTCATAAATATTTCCTATCCTAAATTGCCCTTGACAAACAGATTTTTTTTTAAGTGTTAACACTATTTCTTTAAAGCAGTCCAGAAAGCTATCATGATAACAGCTTTCAAAAATGTCATAAAATCTTGAAATGTAGTGTCAGGTATGAAGCTCATGAAGTCAAAAGGTCAGGATTCTAAAAACTGCCAGGGACTATGGTGATACATGTTATGTTGGGTGAAAATAATCTTTGCAACTTTTTATTTTAGATTAATTTAAAAATACTTATATAGCTTATTATTTTTTATTTCATTTGATCCGCAGCAAGTTAAATTCTATAATAGAAATTATTTTTATAAGCACAGAATTTTACAAAGAAAGCAGGTCTTAATTTAGGTGCAATCTCAAAACTTGTAAGATCTGCTACATTCTTTTAAAAAGCTTTTGGAAAAGTTTCAGCATAAGAGTAGTCCTTAAATCCGGGTAAAAACCATAATATTGTGGCTTATCTACTTGTAGTTCACTGTGGTGTAATAGACTAATGTTTTCAGGCATAAAACCAAATAGAACAAATTTGAGTATAAAATATGCCCAAGGATCCCTCTCCTCAGTACATTTTAAAGATTTTATGGTCGATAGTGAAATGACTATGGTAGCTTACATAAAGTGGCCGACATCCTCAGTTCTGGGCAGAGTGGTAGGAATTGTTAAAAAGAAAGGAATTAGATATTCATTATCAAAATATTTTCCTCCCTTACTAATCAAGTTTAGACTGGTCAGTTTAAACAACAAAAATTTATTTTCTCTAAGTCCTGGAGGCTAACCGTCTAAGATAAATGTGTTGACAAGGTTGATTCCTTCTGGAAGCTATGGGAGAGAATCAGTTCCAGCCCCCTCCCCCTGCTTATGTTGATCACTGGCAATCCTTGGTGTTCCATGGCTTTTGCTGGATTATCCCAGTTTTGCCTTCATCTTCACATGGCATTCTCTGTGTGTGTATCTATGCCTAGATTTCCCCTCTTTATAAGGACACCTGCCATATTGGATTAGGAGCCATCATATTCTAGCATGACCTCTTCTTAACTAACTACATTTGCCATGGCCCAGTTTCCAAAGATGGGCATATTCTGATGGACTTGGGTTTATGACATCAACATACAAATTTTGGAGTTACAGAATTCAGCCCATAATAGTGCTATTAATAGGCTGTCCCCGTACTTTAATTCTGATCTTAGTTGTGAAAGTGAAAGAAAAGGAATAAACAAAAATTACTGTAAAAAATAAAAGCAAATTCAGCAAGTACTCATGGAAATTTTTCTGTACTTCATTTTTCTGAATAGCAGTTCATTTGTATGAACTTTTATTACATAGAGAATTTATGAAATTGCACTACCTTTTACTTATTTTGGTCTACGTAGAGCTTCGGGGATATAAAATACCGACTTTGCAGTACCTAGAGAAAGTAGAATATGTTGGAAATGTAGAGAAAACACATATATTATGTTAAGGAGTGAATATTTATGTCCACCCACAATCATATGTTGAAGCCCTAACCCCCAGAGTGATGTTTCAGGAGATGGAACAGTAGGAAATAATTAGGTCTAGATTGGATCTTGAGAAACAAGTCCTGATGGTGGGGTCAGTACCCTAGTAAGAGGAGAAGGAGACACCAGAGCTTCCTTCTCTATTCTGTGAGGATAGAGTGAGAAGTCAACCATCTGGAAGCCTGAAAGAGAGCTATCACCAGGACCCAACCATATTGATACCCTGATCTCAGACTTCCTAGCCTCCAGACCTATTAAAAAATAAATGTCTGTTGCTTAAGTCACCCATTATATGGTATTTTATAATAGCAGCTAGGCTAAGACAGATTGATCTTCAAATATAACCCTATCACATAAGTCTTTAATTATATACCAGAGAATGTTGTTGGGACATCTTATGTTCACCACACATTAAGTGTTATTTGTAAAGGGTATCCAATACAACAGAAGAAGTTTAGTTTAGCTGAAGAGCCCTTGGTGACTTTAAATTATTATGTTGCAGATAATGACATCAGGGTACAGCAGAGTAAATATTTTGTTCAAAGAGACATCTGGGATTGTTGAAACTATGGTCATTGTTTCATGAAATCTTGTTCAGTGAATTATAGTGGTGTCTCGTTTAGTGTCTTGAAATAAAAGTATGATTACTTTTGTCATTTTTTAAAATTACAAAATAGATGAATTATGTTTCCAGTTTCTGATGAAAGAAGCATAATGATGCTGCATTAGCAAATGGAAACCCAATTAACCAAATACATGTAACATCTGAATAATTACTTCTGATATTAAAATAATTATTACATAATTACAAGCTTCCAATGGACTAAACTGCATTTTATGAAGCCCATCAATAAGCGAATGTCATAACATCTTACTGCATATAAATAAAACCCAGTATAACATTTTCATTTTATTTATAGACTGCTATATGTTAGTATTTTATTTTAACTGTATCCGTCATAGTTTATAAAACTAGCTTTTGGTGTCAGCAGATGAAATGTTTAATGAGTTATGATCAGAAAAAGGAATACAGATGTACTGTATGTCAAATTCTCTTTTCCTCATTAGTACAGCAGCTGTTTGGCTGACAGTATGACTGATGTTTTAGTGATTTTTCTAGATTGCTTTTATAATTTATAGAAGTTTTGGTTGGAACTTCCCATATTCTTCTTTTGTTTATTTTTCAAAGAAAAAAGATAAGATAACCTTAAGTATATTATCTATTATATTATCAAAACATGATTACATACACAATGACCAAATAATCACATAGTATAAATTATATGTTATTACTGCATCCACAAAAAAATGAGAGACAAAAATTAATTTCAACACCTAAATATATTATGATTTGTGCAAACATATAAAAATCTAACACTTTACAGAGTATAAAGAGGACCTAAACATCTTACTATTTTAAGAAATATTTATCTCAGGAATATTCCTGAATGGAAGGCTTAAATTCTCCCTCAATGCACTCACATAATTAATATAGTTCAAATAAAAATAAAATTCAAAAATATTAGAAAGAATATAGAAAAATTTGTCTTAAAATATGCTAGAATATAAAATATCAGTTGCTGGGCAGGAATGGGCACACATATTAAGAAATGATTGACACAGTGGTGGTACAAATAAAATTGACTGACGTCTAGATAATTTGTTTTCTAACTAAAGAAAATTGAAGCAGTTTGGAAACGAAGGAAATGTAATGTATAAATTGATCAAACAAGTTGAGTGAGGGAGGGTGTAATAAAGAATATGGACTGGGTGTATAAATCCATTACAGTAAAACTAGCTTTAAAACCCAAAACAAAACAAAACAAACAACAATAACAACAACAACAACAACAAAAAAAAAACCTCTGTATATGCCATGATTGTACACCAAGCTTAAACACATGACTGGCAGAAATTTTATGAGAAACATTTTAATTGTCTAAATGCATTAGCAAATTAGACTTCATTCTTAAAAATAATAATAGTAATTCTTAAATACAGTACTTCAGAGTGTTTGTCTAACAATAGGCAAAGATATATAGTCATGGTAGCTTATTAGAATCCTAATGAAAAAAATCACAGCACTCCTGTTATTTGTTCAACAGCCAAAGAAATTCCTATGTGAATAAATACCTATGAGTCACTCCTTTTCTAAGGTGCTATGATTGTGTTTTAAAAAACTCTTTAACTTTATACGTCTTACTCTTTTAATACTAAAATCACTTGGGTCATTAATAGTTTTATGCATTATAATATTTTACTTTATTATAGTTTATATTAGAAGCACATAAATTTCTATGTAATGATATTGAAATATAAACCCATCTTAATTCACCACAGGAAATGGTGAATTGATGTTGAACAAATGTGATAAATTGTTAAATTTTAATTTCAGATCCTGTCCTTGCTACAATCAAATTTCTATCCTGATTCAAGATGTTTTGCTTCATTCAGGTGAGTCACTGCATTTTCACACAATTTAGTAAATGCACACAAATTTAAACAAAGCCTAAAGCTCACATTAACCTAAAAAAATACTAACTCTCACTGGAGACTTACCTTTGTATTATAAAATGACATATATTACATTACTTAATTTATTCTTAAATTCAAGCCATTTTAGTAACTTTCTATTTAAATGTCCTATAGGCAAGTAAACACTTAATAAAAATGTTTTGGCTTTTCTTTTGAAAGAAGTAAACCAGAACAATGACAAAAACTAGAAAGATGCAAAGAATAATAAAGTTAATAGTATATAATAATATTATCATTTCAATTTATTATCTCTGCTTAGTTTTTAAAATTTTATGACTGTAGAGATAAAGATGTTTACTGATTTCTTAGTATTAAAGCACTTATATGCTTTCATTTTATTTTTATACATTGTTAAAGATTTTTCCTTTATCCTTAAGACACTTTAAAATGGTCTCTTATACATAATCTGGGATAGATATCCATGTTATATATACACTTAATTTGCCAAGATTCCTCTAATTACTTTACCATTGTCAAACCCAAGAATTAAAACCTTGCCTCTCTTTAAAGTAAAAAGATGAAGGGTTCTTCCAGTCTGAGATATCTGGCTATTCAGAGAAGGTTGTTTCCTCACTTTTGCAAATAGTGTCTTAATTTAAAAACAAACAAGCAAACAAGCAGAAAGAATGATCTGAATTGCCTGTCCTGATTAAGGTTGCCATGACTGTTGTATTGGGGTGTATATCTTCAGGCCATCATTCTTATGTCTAGAAATTGTTTTGAAAAAGGAATTTAATTTATGGAATTTCTAGTNACTAGTGAGGTAATAATAATTTTCATGTTACTATATTAATTCATTCTGCTTATATCAGCAGTATGATTTTAATAATCCAGGTACAAAAACCAAAGTTTGTTTACTATAACAATGTAAGTATACTAAACAACATTTACTTATGAAGAGTCTCTGATGTCCTTTTTTCGATTGTCATATTTTTAGATTCAATTCACTGTTACATATTTGAATATGAACCTTTATGGACAAAACTATGGCAAAGAGCATGCATAATAGAGGTAGAGAAAAAATATTTAAATATTAGATGAAAGTAAGTCCCTTATTTTAAATCATTAGGGTCCCAGGGAACCTGGGTGTCTCAGTTAGTTAAGCATTTGACTTAGGCCCAGGTCATGATCTCATGCTTGGTGAGTTTAAACTCCACATGAGGCTCTCTTCTGCCCAGGTGGAACCTGCTTGGGATTCTCTGTCTTGCTCTCTCTGCCCCTCTCATGCTTATGTGCTCTCTTTCTCTCTCAAAAATAAAATAAACATTGAAAAAAAAAAAAAAGAAACCTTAGAGGATTCCAAGGAAATATTTTGTATTGTAAACTTTTTGAAAGTAACATACCATCCAAATCACTGCATTATAGATAAGCTAATTGTTTTCTGGGTTAGAGAATTATTTCTGAGTATCTTCAACAGCTCCCTTTTTCCTAAAGATACTCCTGAAAAATATTCTATGTTTTCAATGTGATATATCATTACCAGTTGATACTCCCTTATAGTTTCATATTTCTGCCTTCCATTAATTTCGCTTTACTCTTTGTATATGTTTGTTCTTAGAATTATGAAAAATCAGAAATATTATTAATAGTTACTACTCAATTTTTCCCAAGGTAATTTATCATTGACCCTTTTGTTCCCCTTGAAATCTTTCTAGAGAATTTACTAACAAACAAAGAGCAGCAGATAAAATTGTCCTCCTAAAATAAATAAAGCAAAACAAAAAGTAAAATGTTCTTAAGAATCTGCTAATAGCCACACACCAAATTTGGTCATTCTGTTCTAGTGATTATTTCCATCTTCAATTTTTTCTTCAGTTAATACTTAACCGTTTACCATTTCTATAAACTATGTCCTATAACCATATTCAAAAGGCTAGATTTTTTTGAAATATATACAACTATGAATTATAGCAAAATCAAGGAATATAAGAACAGGAATTTTGACCAATAGTATATTATAAATTCAGTCACTGTAACAAAAATAATGTCCCATAATACATGCATGTTTTAATATTTATTTTTTAAGTGTATTTATTTGTTTTGAGAGAGAGAGAGAGAGGAGCCAGAAAGCAGGGGAGGGGCAAAGAGCGAGTAAGAGAGAGAATCCCAAGCAGGCTCTGCAGTGTCAGCACAGAGTCCAATACGGAACTTGATCTCATGAACCATGAGATCATGACCTGAGCCAAAACCAAGAATTGAATGCTTAGCCAACTGAGCTACCCAGGCACTCAAATAATTAGTTTTTTTTTTATTATGTATTTCATGGATTAGTGACAAAATTCCCCACCTCACTACTCATGCAGAGATCTAAAATGCCAAGCAAGTTAGGTCAATGGACAACAATCCCGATGGTAATGTATGTAATTAATGGAAATGTTATTTTGCTCACATCTAAATCATAAGTGGAAAGTTTACATTAAGAAACGGAAATTTCAGGAACCACAGTTATATAATGAATTTCTTGCAGCAGCTTTACCTGATACTTTATTTCTTAAGATGATCGGTGCTTGAGGTATATTTCCATAGTAGGCATCACAGCTCTTGTTGAACTCAATGCTAGTAAAGGTTGCATCTTGGAAGCACACAAGATCCTTCTTTGAACTCAACCTTCACCGAAGTGGCATACCTTCTCTGCACATGTGCTTCCTTTGCCTCCTGTCTTGCACTCACCTCTGAACATTCTGCCTTCCTACATCACCTAGATGATGCTGTCTCCTTAGCCAAGAATAAGACACAAAAACAATAAAAGTGTTAACACTAACCAAACCAAAGTGTTCTGGCAGCAGTTCTTGGAGGTTTCTCACACCCCTCTTCCTTTTAACAGTTACTATCTCAAATTTTCCTCTCTCTTTGCCTCCTTCTTTCACCAAAGAATCACTTTGTTACTTGATGGTTTTTCTAGTACACTCTTAGAACATATTTCTTTGTTAGAGTTTCACAAAAATATTTTTAGCATGATTACTTCCCAAAATAAAAATAGAACTTCTTTAAAATATATTCACTTTTGCCCTTAATACCTTAATAAAAATAGAGAGAACTAACAGGGATGCCTTAATGAAAATAGAGAGAACTAACAGGGATGCCAGGGTGGCTCAGTCAGTTAAGCACCAGACTGCAGCTCAGGTCATGATCTCACATCTTGTGGGTCTGAGCCTCCTGTTGGGCTCTGTGCTGACAGCTCAGGGTCTGGAGCCTACTTCAGATTCTGTGTCTCCCTCTCTCTCTCTGCCCCTCCAGTACTCATGCTCTGTCTCTCACTCAAAAAATAAATACACATTAATTTTTTAAAAATAGAACTTACAATAGAGAAGAAAAGAACTAATAACATCTAATCATCCAATATAACTTTTTTTTTTTTACTTTTAAAAGAGCGGTAAATAAATGCATAGGCATAAGTCATATGCAGAGTTAGATAACTGAGAAAATAAAATAAGAGGTAATAATTTTATATCATCTTAATTGAAAAAGTTCTAATTTTCTGTGAATTATGAAATAACCCTCAAAGAATAATGCAAGTTTCACAATGAGAGTAAGTTAGTAGACATTGGGTTACTATCTCAAGGAATTTTCCTTTAAGTGACTAGATTTTAAGAGATTATTTTACTCCATCTAAAGAAAGATTATATGCTTATAATTGCCTTGAAATCCAATAAATCTTTTTACAAAGTTTGGATTTAGTAATTGCTATTTTAGGAAATAAACTTTTTAGTAATGTGAATATTACACATTTTCATATGTGTATGTCCTTTTACACATAAACACAAACGTATAATAAACTGTTCATCATTCTTAATATTTATACATTTTCATATTTACTTCATATTTAAGTGACTTCTAGGCTTAACATAATTCATAATGCAATGCACATCAGTTAAAAAAATTAGTAATCCTTCCACTGTTGGCAATAAGGGAGAGCCATTCTTTAAACTTATTCTAAAATAATTAGCTACTAGATAATCAAACATCATTTTACGTATAAACACACATACATAAGTACACATAGGTCTGTAAGTCATGGTCCAAAGAAGAATTGGCGGTACATGAACTGGAACAAGTTCTTTTCATGATAAATGTAGAAAACACTGTTACTTCAGCATAACCATGTTGGGTACATGGAAACAAAGTGACTCATTATTGAACTGAGAATCAATGAAAATGAGATGGATGAAGTAGCTTCTGAATTGGGCTTGAGATTGTGTAAGGCTTTGTAATATAATGTGTTTTTTGTAAGGAAAATTAATTGCACTCTTGAATCACATAGTAATTAGATGATATAATGGATTAATAATATTATTTTCCTGACAAAAACTCTGAAAGCAGTTTGAGCTTCATAGATTCTGTTGAATATCACCACACAGTGCTTAACAAGGTGAATGGCTCTATGGTATTATTAAATGAAGTTGCTTTTAGAAAAATATTGAATATTTTGATTAGGGCAAAAGTGAATATATTTTAAAGAAGGCACTCTTATAGATGGTTTAAAATAACATCAGTGACCAAATGTATCTGACCTTTGAATGTCACAAAATGTCATTCTAATCCTGAAGCATAGAGTGAAAATAAAGTTTCATTTACCATGGCTTGAAAATGATGCATTTAGTTCCTTGTTTATATATTACCATCAACAGAACACCTAGTAAAAATCTGTTTTTATGTTAAATAAAAAGAACTACAATTGCGATCCTTTCAATATAATTAATGTTAAATATTTTCATTGTATTTGGAATTATCAAATATTAAATCCAAGGAGAGTATACCGTCACAACCATTATCTCATAGAGGTACATATACCATAACAAAATAGAGATCACTCAATTTTTATATATGTATTGATCGTATATTTTGCATTGAGCAACATTTTATTTGGTGAGAATAAGAACAAAGAACTGGAAAACAAGACTTCAGAGGAACTTAAAGTACAGATGATAAAGAGAATAAATCAAGACAAAACATGCTTTGCATTATATTAAAGGATGTATGATGATCTTAGACTGTCAGAGAGTAGATAATTATATACAGGGGGAATTCACTGTAAAAGGTAATAGTTTGGAAACATTGCAAATTGTTAGATATAAATAGGTAGAAACCAATAAGCATGTTGTGTGTAGGAGACAAGCAAGTACAAGTATATAGGAAAAAACTTCAATGCAAAGCTATTTTAAGAAAAATGGTGCAGAACATGATTTAATAAAAATGTTGGAAGGAAAGCAAACTGAACTTACTACTATACCAATAGTACCTACTTTATCCCTGGTAATATGTTACCTTGGGTATTATTCTTTATTATCATAAACTCTACATTCATTTTCCAAATTCACCCACATAACATGTAACAGGTTTTTAGTATTAGAATTATGTTCATTACCTGCTTGTCAATCTGTGAACTCTGATCTTACAAGTTGCTCTAAGTTGTGTTTATATTTAAAATGAAATGGCTGTGACTATGAAGAGATTTGTATCATCTCACAAAACCATTGTTTTGTTTTCAACATTTGGGTTTACTCTATGTCTTTTTTGCTTGTTTTTGTTTAAAAAACTTTCCACAGTGTAACAATTTATACATTCTTATGAACTCACCAATTGGGTATTTGTAAAGCCAGTGTAGTTTTCAGGAAAATGTATCATTATATCTTACTCATGAAAAACAATTTGAGCAACTGTAGAGAGAAATGGAACATAAGATTTTACAGTAGTAGACTGAGAAAAGGCACAGAGATCTGAAAAAACTACACTTTCCGGGGATTAGGGATTCTCCAAGTTATCTATTGCTGTGTAATGAACTACCTCACTACTTAGCAACTTAAAACAGCAAATGCTTATTATATTAAAGTTTTTGTGGATCAGAAATCTGGTAATAGTTCATTTGGGTGGTTCAGCCTTAGATTCTCTTATAAGGTGGCATTTAAGATCCCAGGTTTTCAGTCATGTCAGAGCTCAACTGCAGTTAAAGAATCTGCTTCACCTCCATGATTGTTGGTAGGGCCACTTACAACATGGTAGTTTGCTTCCCTCATGAAGCAAGTGATCAAAGAAAGAGAAAGTGAATCCAAGATGGAAGCTATGGTCTTTTTATCATACAATTTTGGTAGTGAAATACCATAATTTCTGTCACATACCATTCGTATTTGTGACCATTAGTCACAAAGACTAACTCTGGTACAGTGTCAGAGTGAACTAAACAAAGATGTGAATAGCAACAAGTATGAATCATTGGGGCCCTTTGGAGACTGGTCACTACACAGTGCAGAGAATTCTATATACTCAAAGACAATACCCCATTCCCCTCCTCAGGAAACATTTGGCAACATTTGGAGACAATTATGGTTGTCTGAACTGGGATTAAGGCCCCTGATATCTAATGAGGAGAGCCAGAGATGCTAATAGACATCCTATAATGCACAGGACAGGCCCCCAAACTAATTTCCGTCCCCACATGTCAATAACACTAAGGTTATAAAACACTGTTGAGCCAAGCTAGAAAGTATGCAGGAGGCTATTAATAAAAATAATTTGTAACACACAAATTCTCTAAATATTATTTGCATATGATATTCTATGGAAGCCAATAAAATAGATACACAAAACAAAAGAAGAAAAAATAATAACAAAAATAAAGAAGTAAAATAAAATGATCAGAGAGGGAAAAAAAAGGTGTTTGTCTTAGGTCATCTGATTATATAGATGTATAATATATGTAACCTTCTGACAAAAGAACTAAGAAAATACCTTTACGAGTTGCATTAACTACTTTTATATAAACCAGAATATACCACTTGCAAAGAAATATATTTTCCTGCTATTTTGGGTTTTTTTCTTCTTTTATCCCATAGTTAAGAATATTCTCATCAAACCCGGAAGTGCTTTCTGTTTTTCTACTTTTATTAATACTATTTTGATTTATCACTGCCTAGCAGAGATTGCCATCTGCATGTTTCTATATTATTTTAGAAAGTTTTCCTTTGTTGTCTAAGACATGCTCAGTTTTAATATCTTATATTAAAAGCATCTTTTTTTGTGTTTCTGTTCTCTTTAGCATTATTTAATAATTGTTTTAAACACCCATCAATTTTCTAAACTGTCTTTTCAAATAATCAACTTTGGCTTTGTTATTTCATTTGTTTAATTTTTGGATTTTTGCTTCATTAATATTTGGTCTTTATTGATTTTCTTTTTCTTTCATTAGTTGAATCTGTTATTGTTACTCTAAATTATTTAATTGGTAAATTTGTCTCTGTGTGTAAGAAAACCAGGCATCAGTGTTTGGTTTATGTTCTTCAGACCAAATTGATTACCATGCTCTTTCAGTCTTCGTCATTTTGACTATTTTGTAATTTACTTTATTTCCAGTTACTAAGAGAATACTGTCAGTCTCTAATATTATTGTCCTTTTATATAAATTAGAATACTTGACTCATAAATGTATTTTTATTTACTTATATATTTACATGCATTTTTGTGTTTCAGTTGTTATAAATTTATATTATTAAAATATCCTGATTCAGTGAGTATTAATCATAATTTTTATTAATGTTCTTTGTGTTAATGTTTATTATTATCTTATCTTAACATAAATTTGCCAAATTTCTCTTTGTTAGTATTTGCCTGATTATAATTTCAGTTTCTTTAATCTCAACTTTTATAGTCATTATGACTTAGTTGTGTCTTTATACATTTATGTAGGCGTGTGTGTATTTGTATATATACATATATATTTAATAGACATTATTTTCTTAGAAATATAAATATATGCATATTTGATTATGTATGCAAATTATACATACATATATATTTTATATAAATCATCTTTTAGTTTATAAGTGTAGTCTATTTTTCATGTTAATTGATATATGTTTATTCACTATCCTAATCTGAACACTCTATGTTTTCTCTGGTATTTTTTTCTATTTTTCCACTGTTTACTTTACTGATATTTTTTCTAGTTCTGTTTTTTCCATCTGTTGTTATAAGTATGAAACACTATTAATGTTTCTTTCTTTTTTTATTTTAAATGTTTTAATAATTTCTGAGAGAGAGAGAGAGAGACAGCGTGAGCAACGGAGGGTCAGAGAGAGAGGGAGATAATCTGAAGCAGGCTCCAGGCTCTGAGCTGTCAGCACAGAGCCCCACGTGGGGCTCGAACCCACGAACTGTGAGATCATGACCTGAGCGGAAGCCGGACACTTAACCAACTGAGCCACCCAGGCGCCCCTATAGCAAGGCAATTTTCATTTTTGTCACCTTCCAAGTAATATGTCTCTTTATTTTTGGCTTTATAGAATTTTATTATTTTATGTTTTGGTATACTTTTCTTTGTATTTATTCTTCTTGGGTTCTGTCGAGTTTTGTGGATATATTAATTTATAATGTTACAAAATTGAAAAATATGGATTCTTTATTCTTCTACAGTTTTCTCCCTTCTGTTATGTACTCTTGTTCTTCTATTATAATTATATATTTTAGACAACTTTATGTTTTTCCTTACATGACTGAAAGTATTTATTTTCTTAGCTAAATTTTTTCCATCTGTTAGATTTTTGTCCTGTCTTCAATTTCACTAAGTTTTTATTCTTTGGTGTCTGATTTCCCTTCAGCCTATCTGGTAAATATATCATTTCAGATATTATATTTTTTCAGCTCTAGAAACTCAAATTGATTTCTGTGTTTTCATATTTATACATGAATATATATTGATAATAGCCCTCTTAGTGTCCTTGTCAGTCGATTCCATAATATTTACCATTCCACTGCCTATTTAATTAATTAAATTTGGGGGTCATTTAGTCTTTTCCACATGTCCAGTAATTTTTGTCAATTGTAGGATGATGTGATTTACGTTGTTGAATATTATGTATAAAATATATTTTCTAAATATATGTGTGTCTCTATGTATGTGAATACACACACACATACACACATATGTACGGATTTAAATCATAAGCATGGGTTTTTTCGTTCTTTTGTGGGGGATTTTATTGTCGTTGTTGTTGTTGTTTACTACATACTTAAGTAACTAACAAATCAGCTTCTCTCTTCCAAAGTTCCTTAGGGGTGATCTGCAGTTAACTTTGCTCTAAGGCGGCNCTCTCTTGTTGGGACCTTGGTTATTTTATTTTCCTATTTGTAGTGATATTTGGGACTCTCCACCTTGTGTACTCTAGCTTGTGTCTTGAGGTAGCCCTGGAAAAGAAAACAGACAGACAAACACACAGGGTGCAGGAGCACACAAACACACAGGCTAATTCCACTAACAAGCAAAGCGAGAGGGAAAACGAAAAAGTTAAGAGGAAAGACGGAGGAGGAAGGATGAATAATAGGGAGTATAAAATACATAAAAGGGTCAAAAAGGGGAAAAGAAAAGAAAAAAANTGGGCGCAGCCAAAGTTAGTTGCAGTCTTCAACCCAGGCCAGTCTCAGTCTCCAAATCCCAGTCCGCGCGCCCCGCTGAAATTGCCTTAGACACAACTTCCCAGGCAGCCCCCTCGGGGCAGTTCCAGGCCTCCCGCCTCGCTCTGGGGGTGGAGTCAGAATCGCTGCTTCCTTCTCTGGGTCGGGCTGGCGCACATGGGCGGGGTCTTGTCTGATGGGTGCGCGGTGCCCGAGCCCGCTGGAGTGAGGAAAACCAGGTTCCTCTATGGCTTGTTACCCGAAACACGAACTCACAGGCAAATTTCCCAGTTTTTAGCTCTTTGCCTTCCCTCTCGAGTTCCAGCCNCACCCGATTTTATCTTTCCCAGTTCGCACTAACGTTAGAAGTTTCTCTCAGTGGATTCTGTGTCCTTTTTCTCCCAATCTTTCAGGTTTTGTAAGGTTTCCAATGGCTTCAGATCTTTTCTGTGTGATGTATGGGTGCGAGTGCAAGTACGGAGCTCCTTACTTCTCCGCCATCTTTCCCCCCTCCCCCTAAGGCTGTTTAATCCCTATGTTAAGGGTTTTACTTCTCTGAGGTTTCTACAAAATGTCTCTTGTGTTTGAAAATATCTCTTTTCTTTAGGTGATTTGCTTTAGCATTATGTAAGCTTAGCATATTCTTCCACCTATAGCTTTCCTGTGGTTTTACATTCCCTGTTAGATTTTCTTTCACTGGGTTAATTGAATCTTGCCCTTTCTTTGTATTTATCCCAAGGCAAAGGGACCCCGTATAACTGTTTGATATCAGAAATTGCTTGATTCTCTTCGGTTAGAAATCATAGTCCAGTGATGTCCCTTACCAGTATCTGAAACAATTACTCACCCCACGTTTTAGGTGTTTATGGAGGTTGGATACGTTTGGTACCATTTACTCTTTATGGCTGAAACCATATGATGGTTTTGCAAGTTCTATGTTATGTTTTTGTTTTTTTTAATATTAATTCTCAGTTCTCAATTTATGGATATTCTCTAGTAAAATACTGAAAAATAGACTCATCTTTGAGGTTTATTATTATTTGGGTGTCGTACAGCTGTGTGATACTTCAGGAACAAATATTGTTCTTTTAATGGTAGTTATTTTTGTATTGATAAGTCCTGCTTATTTCTTTTGTTGGATGATGTTTTTTGAGTCATCTGTAAGGACGGAAATTATACAGCACTTTGAAGATCATATATCTGGTCATTGTGGCACAAACACTAAAGAAAGCATTCTCATTAATGTTTAGAAGGGACTTCCAAACCATAATCGTAGACATAGAATCTAGACCATGAAAACTTGCTCTGTCATCTATCTGCATTCTCTGTATGTAAACAAGTAGCATTGTCCTTTTAATTTTGTTACAGATTGCCAAATAATGCCAATTTCTCAATAATTCATCTTATATCTGGTGTTAAAGATCAAGGTGTTGGAAAGAATCAAATGTTAAGAGCCATCATTAAAAACATCAAACTTCAGGGGCGCCCGGGTGGCTCAGTCAGTTAATTGTCTGACTTCGGCTCAGGTCATGATCTTGCAGTCCATGAATTTCAGTCGTGCATTGGACTCTATACTGACAGCCAAGTGCCTGAGCCTGCTTCAGATTCTGTGTCTCCATCTCTCCCTGCCCCTCCCCTGCTCTGTCACACACACACTCTCTCTCTGAAAAATTAAAAAAAAAAAAAACTTTAAAAATAAATATATAAAAAATCAACCCCCAAATTAGCAAAGATAAAAATTGCCAGGAAAATGAAAAATAGATGTGTAAAGAAACACAAACCTATCGAAGGCTCCACCATAGACGATACCCTGTTCCAATGGTCTTGGTTACAGATTAACATCTATTTTAGAATAAAGATATATAAAAATATAACTTTATGTTCCATATGTATTATTTATAAAACATTTTATGGGAAATGATTCATAAGCCTTTTTTGTCCTTATGAATATATTCATTATATTTTACCTACTTTATCCAAATTTTCAACCAATTTAACCTTCCAACTTATTTTTGTAGGTATCATAATCTTACACAAGTAGTTTATTTCTCATCATGTATTTATGCTTATACCGTACTTCCAACTTTCTGTTTTAATATCTTTTATTTTGTGACAGGTGAACACTTTTTTTTAAGACAAAATTATACTCTATTTGTTTCTCTACAAACAAAATCACATTAGTGACCCTTGCATATATATGCTTCCACTCTTTTCACTTCCTTCAGAATAATCACATATATTTACATAATGCAAAAGCACTTACCCATCTTTTTACCTATTAATTTATGGTTATTTTATAATGTATTAAATAAAAGCAGGAATATTGCAATTATTTTTGTCTGGAATTGAAAATTATTTGTCAGTTAATTCGATGTAGTATTAGTTTCATGACTTTAAGGATGTTGAGATGACAATTCAAATTAACATACTGATTTTTAATTTATAACATTTGAAGAGATTTATAAGATGAGACATTTGAAAAAAACCCGTCGTGATAATTATATTTGGTTAGACATAGTTGTATACATTTGTAATATTAAACAATATATGTGAAAAGCATAAGTTTACTAGAGACCTAGAATGTTTAAACATGAGAAAAAACTCTAGGCATAGACAAAGAACATTATTGAATTATAATAGAATTAGCGAGAAAAAGAGTTGTTTGCAAACAAATATTACTGGTTCACCATAATTTTTTTTTAGAGATGGACTTTTTTTCCCCACTCAATTTATAAGTATCTTTATTGATAAGTCAAGTACTTAGAGACTTTTAAAGTCTTGCTTAAAAGACCCGAGTGTTCTAATCTCCTTTTTATCCAATAATCTTATTATAAGGTCATTAGCTTGAACCACAATTAAGACATTCTTTACAGGGTTGATGTTTCAATGAAAAAGTTTACCTTAGAATAATTAAAATGATTAAAATATTAGCACTTTCTGGGAGATTTTCTTACAAACAATCTTGCATACGTTACCATTTTTCCATAATGGTAACTGAAATTTATAATTGTTCTTGAAAATATTCCATATAGAAAAATAAATACAAGAATAGGAATACATTATCCATCAAGAGGAAGTGCAAGTTTATAAGCCAGTAATTCTATACGGAATTGACTGATAGCCAAAACTGAAATATCACTTGAGAACGGCTTGGTGCAGATATCAAGAAAGCAAAATTCTTTCAAAGCAAAATTATCTTACACAGTAAGGATAGAAACATTTTTGTAAGGTTTTAAAAAGGTTCCTCAGGCAGTTTATGCAAATAACACAAATCTGAGGGGAACTTCTTAAATTGGTATTCCTTCAGATGAATGCAGACAGATATATTAGCTCTTTGTCTGCTTCTTGACTTATGGATGTAGTCTAATAGATATATAGCAATGTAGCCAGTAATTTAGACAGAATGGTTAGTAGCAAAGCAGTGTTCATACAGTCAACAAAAAAAATAAGTATAATTATGATCCTCCCACCAAAAAGCCATAGGGTCTTTATTCCGAAAATAAACTAAATAAATTCAACACTGAAAGTCTCAGTGACATATCCATGGCTTTGACTTAGCATAGAACTTGTGACGGATACGTTTGTCTTGTCTAAGCTGATATTTATAAACATAAAACCTATTACTGATTCTACAATAGAGAGAATCATGGCCAAATCTTGTAGAACTTCCAATTCTTTAGAAGCCTACCAGCCAATTGCCACAAAGTTAAGTTTGCTTAGGGAGGCAATAGAGAATATATACTAAGAGAACTGGGGAATGTTTCATAAGAAAGGCCTTTGGAGGAGAGTACTTCAAGAATCTGATGAACTAGTGTCAGTCACTGAATGGTCTTGGCAAGGTAGATTAGTTTGCAACCTAGGGAACTGCTTGAACAGTAAGTGGAATGCGTGACACTGAATTATTGATAGACCAGTTTTCCTGTAGTCTACAAACATGGGACTCAATGTCCTACTCCATTGAGTTCGAGCTTAAGCACCTGTCTTACATTTCAGGTCAACTTTTTTTGTAATGTATAATTTTGCAAGTTTTGGTTGTTTCTATATCACTTATGTGTTTTATCCAACATTCTTATGCATTATATAGTAGAAATTTCTTTGTTTTTCAAGATATGCCATGTCAAATATTGCTGGAAATGGAAACGTTACATTATTTTGAAAATGGCGAAAGAAAAAAAATTAAATATATGAAAACCTTGCATTTACCTTTACTATCATGAAATGCCCTGGTGACTGCTTTTAGTTGTATCCTCTTTCCTTACATCAAAGCATACATGGGGGCTCCTGGGTGGCTCAATCGGTTGGGCGTCCGAGTTCGGCTCTGGTCATGGTCTCACGGTCCCTGGGTTCCAGCCCCGTGTCGGGCTCTGTGCTGACAGCTAGCTCAGAATCTAGAGCCTGTTTCAGATTTTGTATCTCTCTCTGACCCTTCCCTGCTCACTCTCTCTCTCTCTTTTTCTCAGAAATAAATTTAAAAAAAAACATTTAAAAAAGGCATACTTGGATAAGTAGGATTCTTAATATCAATCAAACATAGATCATTTTTAAGTAAACATAATAACACTGAACATCCAAATCCCTGATGCCTGAAGCTAGAAAGGTTATTCCTTATCGCATAGTGTCAGTGATTTTGCATATTTCTGAAAACTGTTTTGCTGTGCATTCAACCTAAAAATTGTTCTATTCTTGCCTACTAAGTTCAATCCAGAATAATACATATTTTCTACTTGAAAAGAGCATAGAGAAATAAATCATTTTCAGATGTGGATAGCAAATGATTTTCCAGAACGCATTTTCAAGAAAAGTAAAATTTACTGCATGAAACTATTCAATGTTTATTAGTTGTTTAATATTTGGAAAATAAACGTAAATCTGAACTTTTATTCTTTAGGCAAAGGTAATAATAATTTTCTATTCTTGGAATATGAGTTCGATTAAAAACTTGAGTCATTTGGACCACAAATTACATTTGCATTCAGATTTCTGGTGGTCATTAAAAGTATATTCTGTGACTATTGTCAATTATAGAAGATGATTATTTCTTTTTGAAGTGATCCAAATAACAGTACTAACAGAGAACTAAGAGGAAGAGACTTGATGGATTTACATTTGTGTGTGTGTGTGTGTGTGTGTGTGTGTGTGTGTGTGTGTGTTTTGAGTGTTTGCACATTATATAAGATTGGGAAGGAAGTTCCCTTGGCTAAAACCATCGAATCATTTGTGAGGTAGATGCTTTTCACAAGCTCTCTTATTTTGTCTATAAACAACATTGGAATGCTAAGTAGTTATAAGATGCACTTATAGTAATAAATGGACAATAAAGCCAAACTTAACTAATGTTGCAATGCAATTTACTATATGCTCGATGTAATTTGAAATTCATACATATTAAAAATTAAGAAGTGTATTTATAACTCTGCACTTCTCTAAAAAACATACTAGCAAATAAACTATAATTTATTCATTAGAACAAAAGAGAAACAATTGAAAGTAGATTCATTTGTTGTTTTCAGGATTATGCTCTTAGGTTTATTTCTTGAGTGTTAATTTATTACCTATAACAAAAAATAAGCACTGGAGACTTACAAATAGATAATATTAGAATCAATAGTAATGATCTTCCCAATAATTAATAAGGCATTTTAAAAATTAACTCATGGTGAACTTACACATGTGTGTGACAAATTTGTGTTTTATTAAACTTAGGTGCACCAAAGAAATACAAAAAAATGAAATTGAAGTGGCGCACCAAAAACAAGAGAAAGCTCATAATGAGAACCTGTTCAGGGAGAGATAAGCTCAAGTATAGAGGGAAAAACAGTTTGGATTCCTTTGAGCACTTGTTTCCCTTTAGTTTCTAATTGACACTCAGGTACATTTCACCAAACTGACCAATGTGCTATAGAATCCAAAGTAAAGTGCAAAGAAATTTTTCCTGATTATGTCAAAATTAAAAGTAGCAGTTTTAAAAACTGTCCCGTTGTAAAATGTCAGCTTCAATATAGCATGTTGGATTAAAAAAAGGGGGAGAAGAATGACCTGAAGCAATGGCTTGACAAATGAGAAAAATAACTATTTGTTTGATATAAAATTGCTGTTGCTCATATTAAAAATACACAGCATCATCCATCCAATATTGTTATTAACAGTCTAATTTTCAATGTCCTCTATTAAATTTCCAAAGTTAATCTGTGAAGTGTATATTCTTTTGTTTTTTTAAATATTTTTATTTCTAGGAGAGAGAGAGAGAGAGAGAGAGACAGCGTGAGCAGGGGAGGGTCAGAGAGAGAGAGAGATACAGACTCTGAAATAGGCTCCAGGCTCTGAGCTGGCAGTCAGCACAGAGCCTGATGCGGGGCTCGAACCCACGAACTGCGAGATCATGACCTAAGCAAAAGTCGGACGCTCAACCGACTAAGCCACCCAGGCGCCCCTGTGAAGTGTATATTCTTAAAGACAGGTATAATAATTATACTTAACACCTCCATGGTTGTTTAAAACATAACTCATTTGTTTTGTTGTTTTTATTTTTTTATTTTTATTTTTTTTTNCATCTGGATATCCTCTTTGGAGAAGTGTCTGTTCATATCTTCTGCCCATTTCTTCACTGGGTTGTTTGTTTTTCGGGTGTGGAGTTTGGTGAGAAAACATAACTCATTTGTAATAAGGTTTAGTGATCACTTAGTTTGCATTCATTAAATGATGTAGAGGCTGATTTTAGCTTTGTGATTTTAATTTTTTTATTTAAAAAAATTTAATGTTTTACTTATTTTTGAGAGAGAGAGAGAGACAGCATGAGCAAGGGAGGGTCAGAGAGAGAGGGAGAAACAGAATCTGAAGACAGACTCCAGACTCTGAGCTAGCTGTCAGCACAGAGCCCCATGTGTGGCTGGAACCCACGAACTGTGAGGTGAAGTCGGAGGCTTAACCAACTGAGCCACCCAGGTGCACCTAGCTTTGTGATTCTTATATATCAAATTGGAGAAGTTCAATCAGTAAATAAGATGATTTATCATATCACAAAGATTTCACAGATATATTTTGTAGAAAGTATACACTATTATTAATGCACTTTGTGTTTTTACTACATATGGCCAAGTTGTAAATTATATTTAACACATATTAAACCTTTCTGGATGTAAAACTTGTCTACTGAATATTGATTTTGCATATTTTCCAAAGTGTAAGTATCGGGAGGTGTGGGGGAGCCAGGGTGGCTCAGTCAGTTAAGTGTCCGACTTTGGCTCAGGTCATTATATCACGGTTTGTGGGTTCGAGCCCTGTGCTGACAGGCTCTGTGCTGGCAGCTAGCTCAGAGCCTGGAGCCTGTTTCAGATTCTGTGTCTCCTTCTCTCTCTGACCCTCCCCTTCTCACGCTGTCCCTCTCTCTCTCAGGAAACAGGAAAAGAAAAGTTTTGCAAGATGTGTTAAAGATGGAAATTGGTTACTTAGAACCAGCTTCTGAAAGAAAGAGAGAGAGAGAGAGGAAAGAATATTACATTATGATTCCCAATTCTTTTTAATATTTTATATTTACACAGCAGTGCATGTAAACTTGTTTCAATGAATGAATAAGATAAATGAAGAGGGAGGTAAGAAAGTATGTTAAAAAGAACAATATTAGATTTGTGCATAATTTATAAATATTCTGATATATATTCTAACTATTTTGGAAATAAAAACATATATTTACTCTCAAGTAGTGCTTCAGAGTTTATAGAAATGTTCACTGGAAAGGCGAGAGCGTCTCTATGTTAGCTAATTATATACTTGTAGATTTTTCTTCAACTTTGCTATATGGCATCCTCTTTGGACTTATTTCTATAAAAATCTTCCTCTCTGTCTTATGTGAGTCCAATACATAGACTCTCTATCTAATCATCAGATCATTTATATATTTTCTCATTCAACAAACATGTTCTTGGTGTTTCAAAAACACTTGACCTCATGCCAAGAAGCACAAAGTTGAATAAGGTAGATGCAGATATCGATTTCAAAAATTCACATCTTCACTTTCTAGATACAAAGTCCACTGAGCAAAAGACCACTAGAATTACTTCCTTTTCCAAAAAAGCATGTGACATTAATTCCACATTTATTATGTGATAAGTATTAAGCGAGGGGATTTACAAATACATTATCTCATTTAATCTCCAAAAATCCTGTTGGGTTGGTTGTTCTTAGCCACACTCTTAGCTAAGGAAACCAAAACTCAGAGACATAAACAGTGTTCCCAATGTCCTCAGGTTGGCAAATATTGGACTCAGTACAAATTCTGTTTCAAACCAATATCAAACACAACTTCATTAGATCTGGAATCATTATAAAGTGGAGCTCTAGTATCTTTATCTGGCAGATGATTTCAGACAATTTATAACTTCTCTGAGGTTTCCTTTTTAAAAATGGTTCTCCTCCCTACCTATCTATTGTGAGAAAAAATATAAATAAGTTATACACAACTTCATAGACTAAACAAATTAAACATTCCATTTACATAGAATAATATCAGCTTATTATGTTATGAATATAAATGCGTTCATCTCTTCTAAGTCATAAAGTTCCTGGAGGTGAGGCCAAACCTCAACAAGCACATGGGGAGAAGTGTATGAATTAAAGCAGACCCCCAAGCCTTCTCCAGACTTGAAGATTTATGAGAAGGATTACTCAGACTCAGCTGAGTTTACTTAGACTTTATTTTATTAATGAGCCAACAAGCAAGCAATGAAAAGGAGAATATCAAAGATAGATGTGGTTGGAGTAAATGAAATCTTACCGTATTCTCATTTACATCATTAAAATCTGTGAAAGCTGCAGATACATACAATGAAGAATATGCCAGGTCAAAGGAGTCTAGGGCCAGGATCCCACTGACTTTTATCTTGCATTAAATTGAAGTGGGTTGTTTTAACCCTCCATGTTTATTGCCATAAATAGAATTTCACTATATATGGTCTCACCTGCTCTTGGTTTACTTTATGCAGCATCACCGAGCTTGCCTAAGGCTTCAATGCAGCTAGCAGGATGCAGGACGTACCAGTTCAGATCAATGATATAGCTGCTGGAGTACAGCAGAGAGGAGCCAACTAGGTAAAGAGGGTGAGTGACTCCAGAATGAATGAGTAAAGAGGTTGCAGTGAATTGCCCCAAGAACAAGCAGGTGCCTGAGCAGAGAGGCAGATGCTGGGGGTGTACAGGCAGAGAGGAAGAAAGACACACAGCAGAAATTCATCTATCTATGGGAAAGCCAAAGACTAAAATCAGTGTCCTGTTCTCAACCGACGACCTACCAAGGCACTGGGGTTGAGTAGCAGAGCTAAGCCAGGGCACGTGAACTCATTGATGGGAAAGGTTCACACAAGCTAGCCAGCTTAAATGGTTCAGTCAAGAATTTTCCAAAGTAATACAAAGATTAAGACCAGGGTTGGAAAATGAGGTTAAAACAGCACAAGGAGGAACAATGCCATGTATGCACAATTGCTGAAATAAAATCCAGCCAGAGAACTGGGTGTTTTCCCGTTATGTATTCTTTGATTTCTCATGAACGTACATGGGTATTATGAGTGGGAAAGCATTAACTAACTTGTTAATGATTAATATATCATTCCTTATAATCTAATACTCTTCATCTCAATGTGCCTTTTCATTTTTCATAGGTAGATCCTAAGAAGGGCATTAATCATTTTTATTAAAAGAGAAAGTTTTGATTCCAAAAGATGGAAATACATGTTCAGAAAATTCCTATATATATTTTTAGCAAGTTGGAGTGGGAAGTCAGAGTAATTTCAGAAGGAACAGTTAAGGTATATTTTGTGTTCATATTTACCTTAACATACTTTTGTATATAACAAGGTTGCCATTAAAGAAGGTTCACTGCCACCTCCTCAGACAGTTGTCTGAGATTTGATGCAAACCCTACTCAGAGAAGTGAAGATATGTCATGGTCATAAATCAGGCACCCAACTTGCTAGAATTCCACTAAAAGAAAATTAGAATGAATAATTTATATACTACAGTTGTATGTAATATATTTGAAGAGATGAAAAGATACTTTAATGGAGTTGATAATGCTTGCATACGTGATTACTTTTGCTAGTCACCTTTTGAGCATTTAACACACACAAATACAGACGGGCACACATATATTCATACATATATGTTTTTTCCACATTTAATGTTCATACAACTTTGTGGCATACATGCTTTTATTGTATTTTATTTTTTTTAAGTTTATTTTTATTTCTTTTGAGAGAGAAGTAGAGAGCAAGCAAAGGAGGGGCAGAGAGAGAGGGAGACAGATAGAATCCCAAGCAGGCTCTGCATTGTCTGCAGAGCCCGATGCGAGGTTTGAACCCACAAACTGTTGAGATCATGACCTGAGCTGAGATCAAGAGTCAGATACTTAACTGACTGAGCCACTCAGGACTCCCTGTTATCTTTATTTAAAGATGAGAAAACTGAGGTGCAATGAAATTATGTTCCCTGCCCAGAGGCAAACAGCAAATTAGTGGTAGAATTGTATTTTAATTATTGTTTGCAGTGGTTCCATAAACTTGTTCTAAATCAACACCTTATGCTGCTTTTTCTTAGATATGGATAGATCTACAAATGCAGATAAAGCTGAAAATATAAAACATAAATGCCCTTACAGACAGAAATATTCCAGCACCCCCCTCCCCGACCCCACTTACTATATTATGTAGGACAGTCAAGAAAAGATGTCTCAGAGGGAGACAAAAAAAGAAACTCAAAAAGAATATGTGAAAAAGGTGTGAGGGCTGAAGTGGGAGTAAGAAATAGATATTTCAGACAATCAATCATTGGATGTATATATGTGTCTATACACACATATATATAACAGATTTTCATAAGATGTATGATTTTAGGGAATTTACCAAGAAAATATCAATTTCTTTCTGTTATATATTCCATTGAGTACCAAATATCAAAACTATGTGTGTGTTTAATATCTCGGTCCTATGTCAAAATGTTTATAAGATATAAAAAGTGATTCATCTAATTTTTAATTACATTCAAGACAGAAGAACATATGCTCCTAATAAAGGTATGTGTATTCAAACTATGAAATCACTTGTAGTTTTGTACTGTTGTGCAAATTGCTTACATGTTTTGATTTTGAGGTTTGTTTTTTTTTTTGTTTTTGTTTTTTGGTTCATGAGAATTTTCCCATTATTTTATAGAAAGATCATTTAAAATGTATATTAACTTAGGGGCTTTCCCATTTCTTTGGAGATTGGAAAATACATGTTCTTTTATACATATTTTACTGCATAATTACTATTTTATATGCACCAGGAGAGCGGGGAAAACAAGTTTGTTTTATTTACCACTGTATATTCACTAGCACCGATCTTGGCAATACATATTGAATTAAGTAAGTTAATCAAGTATATTTGAAGGGGAAAAATATGGAAATAAAGAGTGTACCTGGTTTTCATTGTGAAGGGAGTAGATGCTCTATTATGAGAGCTGTTAATATCAACTAAGGCTGATTCTTACTCATACTTAATATAAAAATCATGTAGCATGACCAAAAAAAAAGAAAATAATTATATATTTGCTTGTCAATTTCTTTATTCTCTAAATAGAAAAATATAACATGAAATTTCAAAGTATTTGATAAATTAAGCCTTCAATGTAGCATATCTTGTGGAGAATACAAAAAAGCCAGCTATAACTCATGGAATATACATTTTAATTTATGATTTAACTATAAAAGGAAATACTTTATAAATGAACTGAAGTGAAAACTGAAGGAAGTTAAAGCAACATACTTTTGCATTTTTAATTTAAATGTAATGAAATATAAATAAAATGGTATTACTGGATATTTTAATTATTCCCATTAGAGGTTCTAATTTTCCACTAGGCTTAAGATAATGATGATAAAGGGGGAAAATCTTTAGAGTGGAAAATAAAGGCACATATATTCTACAGCTAAAAATAACAGGTAAAATTCAAGTGGATTGTTAAAATATTTCAAAGTCCTCTTTTATATTTTATTATTAATAACTCAACCTACTTAAATGAATACCTCTATATACATGATATATGAGCAGCTTGATCACATACTTTCTCCTGATGAGAGCTAAAGCTTACAAAGATAGCTTTTGCTTTAGAACTTCTAGAACTTTGCTTTTCATGGATTTTAGCTCTGCTTAACAAGCTTATTCCAGCTTCGCAGCCTGCTCCCAGCCATTGCCCCATTAGCCTCACATCTGGCAGGCTTTTCCCTTTTGTGCTGCCTTGGTTTCTTTGATTGCTTCATTTGGGCCTAAAATCAGGCCGGGGATGCTGACATTGCTCAGGAAGCTCCTGTCTCATCCCACACCGGGGCTGATCGGGTAAAATCAGTGCAAAGGAGAGGCCATTGCCTACTGGAAGAGAAGGACAGGTGTAAAATGTATCTTTGCTCTTCCTCATGTTTTAATGTAGAAAGTACCCCCCCAAAATCTATAATACATATAATGTGTTATATCTGATAGATCAAGGGGAAGTATATGGAGGAGGCTTTCACAAAATTAATCTCAAAAGCATTTCAAAAAACCAAATTAATCTTACAGCCATGTCAAGCTTCCTCCATCCATATTCCTATGACGTGAATATCTACACCATCCATTTAGGGAGCCAAGTTAGAAAATTATCTTCCCAGTATCTTCCTTTGATGCTTTCCAACAAAATTATTCCCTTTGTTAAAATGATATAATACTGTTCATTATAATTAAAATTAAATCTTACAGGACTTGGGTGACATTTGGGTTGACTCTTGATATGGGTTCAGGTGGCGATCTTGGGGTGAGGGATCGAGTCCCGCACTGGTCTCTGTGCTGAGTGTGGAGCCTGCTTGGGATTCTCTCCCTCCCTTTCTCTCTGCCCCTCTTCTGCTCACACATTCTCTCAAAATAAATAAATAAACATTAAAAAAATAATTCTTACATTTTCTGCACTAGTCTGTATATATTTTATGAAAAGCCAGTGTAATTATTCTAGAGACTAGTTCTCAAACTTTACTATTTGGGCCCTGTATACTTTACTGTTTCTGCTCTTATTTTTCACTGTAAAGCAACTCTTTTTGTATTAATTTAAAACAGTTGCACAGTAAAGAATGGGAAATAAGCCATTTGCAATAAGTGAAACTTAACCATAAGCGTAATGTCCTCGCTCTTAGCTGCAGAATGCTCTGATTCTCCTTTTGAGGGTTAGTAAATGTTCGTGTTATGTTAAATACTTTTTGTTCATTGATATAGCTAGAAATACTAAAAACAAAAAAATCTGAAAAGTGACCAAGTTTTGGTCTACTAAGTTAAATATTTTGCAGTTTCTATGCATTTGCAATAATTTAAATTCTGGCTCATCCTTGGAGAATATTATCCCCCACTCTGTGCTTCATACAGATAAGAAGACACTTGTTTCATATTAAGGATTATATCCATAAAGCATTGAATTAGACTGCTAGTTGTATTGACTTGATTACAGTTTTTAAATGTCTTAGGGTAGAGCTTACATATACACACAGTCTAAAGGTAGACATGAAGAGTCTGATGAGTTATCTCTTGTTTATGAACAGACCCATATATTCTGTATCTGTTTTGGAGTGCATGGCTTTAATTTTTAAGGCCAAATTGTGATCCATAGCAGCTTCTGGATTCCATTCACATCATCTCTCTCATGGAAAGCAGAAATGAGAAAGGAAAGACAGTCTCCCACTCCCAAGGCAACTTCCTTTCAGCATCTTTGAACTTCGAGACTAGGTGTTTGTTTAGGTCTCATTGACTAGAAAGTATAGTCATATGGCCAGTCCTACTTCAAAGGGTGAATGAGAAGTTTCCTTTGGGCTAAGAGCCACCTCCAAATAATATCATCGTTCAGAGATCGAGAAACAGAGGTCACTGGGTCCAACTAATGTTATCTAACCCCGTAATAACTCCTAGCAGCATCTAACCGTATTTTAGAAAATAAATCTGCTAATATATAACAAATAACACATGATGTCTATGATGGAAATTTGTCCTGTGTATCCAAGGCTGGTTAAAATTAGAAAATCAATTTAATCACATTGAAGCATTAACACACACATATATACTAATGTTATGTTAATATATAAAGTTTATATGTTAAACTTTCCCGATCTCATAAAGAACATGTAAAAGACGTCATCCTAACATCAGACTTAATGGTGAATATTCCAAAGCATTCATCCCCTTGGAATTAGGAATAAAACAGTTATGTCCACTATCATCAGTTCAGTTCCAAAGTGTTTTGGATTATCTAGCCAATATAGTTAAACAAGTAAATGTTATAAATTTTGAAAGAAATAAAGGAGAAAATATCCATAGATATATTATTATAGTTAATAAGAATTTGAGCAAGATTAGTGGTACAAAATCAACATATACATTTCAATATTATACCAGCAAATTTTTAAAAAATGGAAATTTATTTTTAAAATACATTTTATTTTTAATTTTTTAAATGTTTTTTAAAATTTATTTCTGAGAGAGGAGACAGCATGAGCAGGGGAGGGTCAGAGAGAGAGGGGGACACAGAATCTGAAACAGGCTCCAGGCTCTGAGCTAGCTGTCAGCACAGAGCCTGACGCAGAGCTCAAACCCAGGAACCATTAGATCATGACCTGAGCCGAAGTCGGGTGCTTAACTGACTGAGCCACTCAGGTGCCCCTAATTTTAATTTTTTAAATTTATTTATTTTTGACAGAGACAGAGACAGCGTGTGATAGGGAAGGAAAGAGATTGAGTCCCAAGTAGGCCCTACATTTTTAATTACTCTCAGCAAGAGTTTTAAAGCTACAGCAAACTTTGGACTATTTCATTGGTGTACAAATCAAGAGTCTTTTGATGAAAACAAAAATGGTTAGGTAAAGCTAAAGCACTGGAAATAATACAAAACAGGATCTATCGCTGAGAAAATTGTGAATATGGAGTGGATGCTTCAGTTAATGGAAGAAAGAAAAGCATATGACTCAGAAAGAAGAAGCCAAATAGAGAAGATTGGATTCTTGTTATTGATGTAGAACTAAAGTGAGTAATCATGGAATCTTGCTTAATGGTTTTTTGAATTGCACTGAATTTAGGTCTGGTCACCACAAAGCCCTGGGTAATTTGTTCTCTTATTTGACTAATGCATACTTTCTTACTTTACTTGCCCATACCCTACCTCACTCTTGAAGTAGCTATGGAAGAGTGTATGTTTAGCAATAGCACATACTTAAAAGAATCTGTGCCTTTAGTATGGTCACTTGGGAAATAGAATTTATCCAAAAACAGAGAATTTGAGCTTGAATGTGGCATTACTGTAGGTGGAAAAATAAGATTTCTATACTAAACATGGGGTGGAAGATGGATTACTTACAGCAGGCATTAGCGAAACGACTAAAAAGTCCTATATATTCTCTTATTACTCGGGAGTGTGGTCATGGAGATAAAAATGACACACGACAGCTGTGCACCCTAGAAAGCAGGACAAAATAATTCAAGATTGATCTCAGAGTGCTCTTCCTAGGATCTCTTACCAGCTAGAAATACAGCACGATAGATGTTAGCCCCCTTCTGGCTGGCAATCATATTTATAACCTAGAGACTCACATGCAAAAAGAAAAAAAAAAAGTAGCCTGTCAGTAGTGTAACACACAAGGTTCATAAGATTCACCAGCCTTATCACATACTCTACTGTGCAAAGTGTTTGGTCAAATGCCACCCAGGATCATCATATGGAATGGCTACAATGCTGCCTGGCCATGTTTCTGAAATTTTGATCTTTATCAACAAAGATGGTACTGCCAGTGTTCTCTTTGTTCCCACTGATTTTACATAGGTCATGTGGGTAGGGATCAAATGTAACTTTTCTTTAGATTGAAGAATGCTAAACAATAATATCTAGATTGGGCTGGGAATAAAACTAGAAGAGACATGGAAATCTGGAGTTTGTGAATTCTCAGAATTCAGAGAAAATTAAATTTAGCCATAGGATACACCTCAAGATGAATTATTTTGAAATATCATTGGATTGGGTTGTTTTATTTGTTATTGCTAGGTAATATTAGTAGGAAATATTTGAAAATATATGTTTTGGATGAAGAATGTGTGTGAATTTCCAACTAACAAGGTGTATAATGTATAATATTAAGAAAAAACTACCTCAACTATGGTTTATCTCAGAGATAATTTGTAACACATTGTCTGAAGTATTGTTGAGATATGACGTAAGTAGTTTTTGTTTTGTTTTGTTTTGGGTTTTGTGTATGTGTGTCTATGTGTATCTTGTGATTCTCCTTCTGAAGGATAGGGATGATTGGACTACACACAGATTCCTTATGCAAAGTAAGAACTCATTTTTTGGCCAGCATATTAGGACATTACATAGTGTGAAAACACACAAAAATTTTTGAAAAACAAGGGCTCAAAATATCTGTAAACAAGAATAGGGTTAATGATCCTTGTGAATCAGGCTTCTTGTTTTTGGAACTTCAACATACAATACAATGAAACCCTTAACCTTTTAGCAAGAATAGGAATAAAACAGCAGGAAAAAGCAGATTTATGGAGAATTTTTTAGCTAACTTAAAAATGAAGTGTTTGAGGGATGCCTGGGTAGCTTGGTTGGGTAAGCATCTGACTCTAGATTTTGGCTCAGGTCATGATCCCAAGATTGTGGGATTGAGCCCCACGTTGGGCTCTGAGCTTACTGTGAAACCTGCTTGAGATTCTTTCTCTCTTCTCTCTCTCTCCCTCTCCCCAGCTTGCTGTCTCTCTCTCTTTCTGCCTTTCTCTCTCTCTTTCTCAAATACATAAACAAACAAACAAACAGTAAAAAAATTAAGTACTTGACAGCACTTCTCAACACTGGCTGTGTTAATAGAATCGCCTAGAGAACTTTTAAAAACTACTAATACCAGAGCCTCTTTCCATATCCCTTTGGACCTAGACATGAGAGTATATTTTTTAAAGATTTTCCTGACATGATGTGCAGCCCACATTGAGAATAAGTGCACTAACCTCAGATTCCTATAGCAAATATCCCTGGATCAGTAGAACTACATTTAGTTTGAATTAGGAAGGCCTGCTGTACTGGAATGAGTTTCAGCCATCTGTACAGAAACCTCCTGAAATCTAAATGTCCAAAACTACTGAAGTGACTCTGTTGTTATCAGGAACTTGGTCTCCCTGTTGAGATCATCTTATGAAGGGAAAAGAGAACAGATACTGAGGAAGCAGCCAACATCACAAGAGACTAAGAAGTGCTTTTTTCTGCTCTTGGGTTCCATGAGAGCCCCCTCTCAAGGGCATTTAAGAAATCCTGTGTGAAACAAAGTTAAACACTTTTCTTTATTGCAGAAGTTTTCAGTCCTTAACATATAGAAAACTACCTGAACTTCCAAGAGAAATCAATTATTTGGGAAAAAAATTTTCCCAATTTACTTTAAAAGTTTTCAAAAATAAAATAAAATCTAATATTCTCTCCCTCTCTCTCCCTCCCTCCCTCTCTCCCCCTCCCCACATGTGCTCACACACACACATACACATACAGTCAAAATAAACAGAAAGATCATTTTGTGAAACACTCCAATATACTTATGCATCATACAAATACAGATTTCCCCCACTATCCAAAAGTAGAAGCTTCCCAGGAAGCTTTTCATAAGCCTAAATGCCATAAAACATGGAAGCAGTTTCCATTAATGGAAACATTTTGAGCATTCCCAGACCCCCAAAATGTGTCCTTCTTTGGCTTCTAGGACACATCTTGCTAATGGATGCACATAGTAAAGTGAGATAAAACACAGATGCTCACAAAGTTCAGAGCTCTGGCTGCTAGATGCTGAGAAGCTGATTGCGGGTTTTGGGGAAGGGGCTAGCTGGGGCCAGTCTCCCTGTGGGCAGAATGTGCTCCCTCCCTAAAGACTAGCTGCGAACCAAATGCCAAACACTGTTTTTGCTTTTTGTATTTTTTCATAAAAGCAAACATGTTATTTGGATTTCTTTTGGTAAGTGAACATAGGTACCAACTGTAGTGAAGTGCCATTTGTGAACTTTCGAAAAGCAGAGAATTACTGTATATAGTAACTATCCCTTTTTCCTTATATCTGTCTACTAATACTTTTTAGCAAAGGAGACATTTTTGGACTTAGATATTTCAGGATATCAAAAATAAGGTTTAAAATATATAATTATGTTAGTTACTTTATATTTAGTTTTACTTTTATAGGAATCTATTATTCCTGCTCCATTTTCAATTTACCCCAGGGAAAATGTAGCAGTTAGTCATGCATCATACCATGCCTCGTTCATTCCTAATACTGCTATTTGAACAGAAGTTCCTGGTTAATAAATTAAATAGGAGAGATTATGATATCCTGTTATAAGGAATTAATTTTCATGTTATGCCTCAAAGGAGAGATAACTCTTCCCATGGAGAGGAATGTAAAATACCTCTTCTTTTATAAGAGTCAGGTTCCTTGTAGTTATCCCAGTGAAAATGTTCTCTCATGTTATAATGAAAGTACAGTACCAATATATGTTTAGGGAGGCTAAAGGCTTGGATGTTTGTATTCAAGTAAAGTCAAAAACTAACATTTCAAGGGCACCAAGTTGACTCAGTTGAGCATCTGATTCTTGATTTCC
Source organism: Crocuta crocuta (assembly GCF_008692635.1). Lineage (NCBI taxonomy): Eukaryota > Metazoa > Chordata > Mammalia > Carnivora > Hyaenidae > Crocuta > Crocuta crocuta. Next base: position 2,828,357 of record NW_027527437.1, read on the forward strand.
TCTCAGGTCATGATCTAGGGTTATGGGATTCTCTCTCTCTCTCTCTCTCTCTCTCTCTCTCTAAAGAAATAAAAAAGAAAAAAAAAGATAATTAACACTGACAGTGTTAGGCAGTGCTACTTACACGTATCACAAACTATTAAAGGGAACAAAACCTCTATTGAACTGAAAACTCAGTACAGAAAAGACAGTTAAGCAAGAGTAAATCCCAAGTGTTCTTACCATACCAACAAAAGAAAAAAATAAGTAACTAATATGAAGTGATGGATATGTTAGTTAACTCTCTTGTGGCGATCATTTAAAAATGTCTATGTATACTAATTGAACATTTTATACACTTTGAATGTATGTAAGTTTGTTAGCTATACTTGAATAGTTCTGGGGGGGAAAGAAAAAAGAATAAAAGTGGGAGGAAAGTTAATTTGCCAAACTCATTCATTAATATAGATGTAAGATCCTGTAGCAATATTAATAATGTAATATCTACGGTCAGACAGGGTTCAGTGGGCTTGCCTCCAGGGGCTCCCGCTCTGTAGCTAAGACGGGCTAGAGACACGTCACCGTCCACCTCAGGTTCACAGCTGACACCAAAGTCTGTAGGCCTGTCCCTCGAGGCACAGATGGGCATGACTCTTCTGGATCAGAGGGCCATGGAAGGTGAATTGGCCACCTGGGTGTAGGCCTGCCTTGGTGACTTTGAACTCCACTGGGGTATCACAGGTTCCTTCCTACCTGGATCCTGAAGCACGCACGAAGGCACTTTGCCTGCGGATTGCTGCCAAATAATTGTTGCTGAGGAAGGATATGGGTAGGAGAGTTCTTAACCTCCATCTTGCTGACATCACTCTATTTTATCTTTTAATATCTTTGCCAGATTTTGTTATTTAGGTAACACTGACAGGTGATTAGTTAGAAATTTCTCTGTGGACCACATTTATTTCTGTATCTTATGAGTGAGGCTCTGATGGCATTTTATTCCAGACAACCTTTACAAGTTCTTTGTACAGTGAACAACTTTGGCAAATAGAAATATTGTCTGCCTTCAGTAGGTTACTGTCTAGTATAAAGAGGTAATATCTCCCTCTAAAGCAAAGATCAGATAGGCTTTGAAAAGTTCCGAGTACCCTGAGCCTGATGTCCATGATCTGAAAATAACTTACTCTGTGTACTGGAGTCAACTGGCTCTCTTTATATTACACTAAAATAATGGCTTAGGAGTTTAAAATTAATAAAATTAAAATACTTGACAATAGGATAAAATGTACATCAGAAATAAATGGATTTATACTATTTTACATGCCTTTCATTTTACATGGAGTTTTAACATCACCAATTTTTCTTAAAAGTAAATGTATTTTCTTACACAAAATTGTGAATTTTGTAATTCATATAGCCACAAAAAGAATATCAACTAGGTATACAATTAACAAGCTAATTGAAAGTAAATTGGATAGTGAAATATTAGTTCAAAAATGTTGACAAAAACACAGAATAGATAGCAGAATTATTAAACATGTAGTAAAATGGTGGACTTACCTAAAGCATAATGTATTAAATGTATATGTACTAATATATCCATTTATATATTTTTTAAATTTGATTATTTCAAAAGATGAATGCAAAATTCTCTGTGAAATTGGCAAAAAATGCACAAGAGAGGAGGAACAAATCTTTTAAAAATTAAAAACAGAGAAAGGAACTACTTTTAACCAATGGATTTGGGATGTTGATGGTTAAATAAAATTGAATGATTTTATCAAAAACTAGTATTTACTAGAATTAATTAAAATAAATAGCCTGAATAAAATTTTAAAAAATGATTAGAAAAGTCAATTCATGAGGGGCCTGGGTGGCTCAGTTGATTGAAGGACCAACTGCAGCTCAGGTCATGATCTCAGGGTTTGTAAATTTGAGCCCTGCATAGGGGTCACTGCTGTCCGCACAGAGCCCACATTAGATCCTCTGTTCCTCTCTCTTTCTCTGCCTGTGCTTCCTCTCTCAATAAATAAAACATTTTTAAAAAGTGGATTCAGTAGTAATGACAGACACTAATTTTATTAAGATTGTGTAACCATGATTGCAAAAAGCAGTTTTAGAAGTTTGTAAAATAATAAATTATAGCTATTATTAGTTACTAGCAGGTACATCAATATCAAAAGAGAACCAAAGCAACCTAAATCCATCAAAGTGTGTGAAGCTAGTATATAGTGATCATATTGGGTTGTTTCAAGGAGTAAAAACTGTTTTGACATTTAAAAATCTATTGATGCAATTTATCACATTAACAAAATAAGGGAGAGAAAGATGACATATGAATCTTCTCAATAGATGTAGAAAAGGACTTTAGTAAAATTTAAAAAGTCATACAAAATTTAAAATTGTGGCTCAAACAAGGACATCCATAATTTGAAAAAGGTATTAATCAAAAGTCTATAGAAGCTCTATCCATAATGATCAGACATTAAAGTCTTGCCTTTGAAAACATAAATAATTTAAGGTGCCTAGATAGTCACTTATTTTCAGTATTGTCCTCAAAGCCCTCTAAGTACAAGAAGACAAAAGAGCATTAAGATTCATAAGGGTGAATCTTAATTATTTTCAGGTTTTCTGTCTTTTCATATGAAACATAAGAGACTATATAGGACACATTTTTGGATTAGCAGTGTTACTAACGTAAATCACCTAAATAAATTTCAGCTTCTATACTAGCACCAAATAATGGTAGAAACAGACTTACATAAACTATTTATAATGTCAGCAGAACAAATTTGACGAGGATTAAACCTATCAGAATATAATCTTATAGACACGCTTGTAAAGAATGGAGAGCCACAGGACAGTCTAATGGATCTATCAAAACTTGAAAAGTCACAAAATTAGCATTTCAGATCATGAAGGATAATTAAATAGTTAAGTATAACTGAATGTATTCTTAACCATATATTTGGCACATTAAACATTAGATTTAAATTTTAAATAGTAAAATCTTTACTATTTAAAAAACACATTCATCTAAATATCTTTATAAAGAAAAGACTTGTTCAACAGCATACTTAGTTAAAGCAGCAAAGAAAAATGATTGTTACTTTTTGTTACATTTATATTAAAAGGATAAAAGGGATGTGAAGGATGTGAAAATACAACTTTACACACAAATCTAAAGACATGTAAATAAATCTTTAAAATATAGTGGGCAAATCTCTTCAAAATAAAGTCAGATTGTTAAAAGAATGTTTTTTTGCATAATCTGCATAATCAGAAGATCAAGATAGCAAATAGTTATAAATCTTTAGACTATAAAAAAACTTTGTTACAAATACTAAATACCAAAATTACTTGTGTGTGTGTGTGTTTTGCATGTATGTATCAATTTTTAACAAAACTGAAGAACTATTCTTGCACGTGCTAATGCATATGGAGTACCCTACTTGAGTACCTGTCTAAACAAAATCTCGAGTAATTTCTTAACAGCTTTTTAAGAGGAACGAAAAACTCTGAGGATGTCAAAATTGTACTGGAGATCTAAAAACTGTTACCTATTGTATATTTTAGTCTAATGAATCAAAACTTAACTTCTTCAATACGTTTATAAAACTAACACAAGCCAGGTTACAGCAAAGTGCATAAAACAGAAATACAAACATACAAGTGTTCATTCACCCCCCGCCCCAAAATGGTAGCAAATTAAGTACAGTGAATTCAGTGACTTAATATATTAAACATAGAAAAACCTGAGATTGCCAAATGCAATTTAATGTATGAATTCAATATTGTATTGAACACCCTTATGTCAAAATATAAAAGCAATAATATAAAGAAAACAAATGTGATACAATCATGTCTTCTGAGTAAAAATACCTTTAAAACTAGAAATAAAATGATCCTTTTTAAATATTAAAAGAAATGATATCTACTTTAAAATACCTTATATATGGTAAAAATTGAAGAAACATGAGGTAGACCCATTGTTTTATACCATTTGACTACTCAGTTATTTTAAATATACAAATGATTTAATGCCTTTCTTTTTCTTTTGTTTCCTTTCCTTTCCTTCCTTTCCTTTTCCTTTTCCATTTCCTTTTCCTTTTCCTTTTCCTCCTTTTTTCCTCCCCACACTTCTCATTGGTATCTCTTCACCCTTTATCCTCTACCTGGGCAACCCATACTCATAGCCTGAAGTGTGTCCTTTCAAACAATCTTAAATGGCTTTTGTCTCCAGCTCTATTTCAGTCTCTGTGTTTATCCACACAGTTAAAGTACTTATCTAAATACTTATTTAGTTAATTATCTGAAAACATACTTCCCTGTCTGTTTCAGAATCCAGACACGAGACAGAGACTGTCTGTACCAGCTATTTTAACACAGAGAACTTAATATCAGTAACTGTCAACTAAAGATACAGAATTATGAAGTTAACAAAAAAATGCAATGAAAAGAATGTTAACACAAAGAGGTAGTAACTACAGAAAATAGCTGTCCTAAAGTAGAGGGAGCAGAGGAAAACTGTTGTAATAGGCTCTGGCAGAGAAACATTGCAGAGAACAGCGTTGGCTGAGCTTGAAGGAAGGGTCTTTTGAGGCTTGGACCAGGTCTGTGAGGGATGCCAGCTGGATGATGTCGCTGTCCCTCAGATGGGTGAGCCTGATTTCCTGAGCTTTAGAGATCTGCAAACTGGGTTTACCTGCTGATACAGAAAGGAACTGCTGATGCCAGGGAAGATAAAATAGAAAATATAGAGGGAACAAGCAGGGAGGGTTCTAACTTTCATTGGCTGACCCAGCACAGGACGCCTGACACACTAGAAACACAGTTTGCAGAGTCCGGCTCTGAAGTCTTAGAGTAAACTTCAGAAGTTTAGCTTTGGAGCTGAGAGGCAATGACTTCATAAATGGCACTGTCTGTCCTTTAGGCCACACAACATCTGTGTGCACACTCCCCTTAAAAACAAGCATGTAAGCAATTCTTTGCTTTCTTTGGGCCACTTCTTTGTCAAAAACAAAAAGCAAAAACAACAAAAACCTGGGAGATCATACATACAGGTCTATGTTCTGAACTGCAAAATTTTCTTTACCTCTCTTCCTAAGGTCACCCATGGGTGAAGCTATACTGTGGCAGCTGTTTACTTCTGAGTGGTGCTAGTGTATCCAAGTAGAATGCATCTGAGAATTTCTATATAATAATTTAGAAGAAAAGTGTAAATGAATAATGTTTTCTAGCAAATCACTATACAAAAGAGTTACAGATAACACTAGTGTATATGCAGATTTGAAATACAGTTTACTGTGGAAAACTATGAGGTTGAGTAATAATAGAGTATACAGAGTCCCTCAAATCCTCTTTCCCTCCTATAGTTTAGGTTAGCATAGATCATTTTCCTGTCTAGTGGCCAATGTCTAGTAGAGAAGAATCCCATTCTACATGTTTAGCACAGCAGAGAGTGGGAGACACTTGTAATCATATAACAATTGGAGCAGAGGAGTGACCTTATGAAGGAGAGGTAGGCTAGAGACCAGCAGCAGGATTGAGATAACGCACATATGCTGAATCAGTTCTTGTTAAATTACCTAGAGGAGAAGGGGATGAACCTACAGAACTATCCAGATTTGCTTGTCTTAACTTTGCCAAATGCATGAAACACCTAAGTGAAAACAAAAACAAAACAAAAGAAAAACATAAACGGACTGAAAAAGGTAATGAATGACTACTTACATGAGTGTGAAAGAACTTTGTGAGTATAACACATTTAGGGAACTAGTCATGTGGAAAAAGATTATAAATCAGCAGATACCTTCTTTATTAGAAGAAGTATCATTACGATATACTGAAATGTGTGATAGCACTATATCTTTATGGTCCTTTTCTCTAATTTTCCTAATTTGCTATTACTAGCATATATTTCTCTTGTTATCATAGAAAAACAAAATGGACATTGTCTTCTGTATGTTTTTAATTGACCTGTTAAAATTATTTGTCAGGTCAGTATTTCTTTTTGCAAACTTTAAGAAAATAAATAATTCCTATGTTGCATACACTAAGCATAATTTTAAACATTAAAAGTGATCAGGATATTCCAAAAATGGCAATTGCAAAGGAAGGAAAAGTTAAAAGCAATATAAATTGGCATAGTTAGCCTATTATTTTAGAATCTGCCCAGCACAAATTGGACTGGTATTCACTCCTTGGAAGATTATCCCTGTTTCTTCCCACTCCAGCCATATGGAGAGAGCCATATGGTTGTGATTGCCTTCAAGTCTTTTCTTAAATGTCGCCTTATCAGGGAAGTCTTCCCTGACCATCTTATACTAAACATCTCTCCTTTGTTCTTCATGCCCTTTAGAGTTTTATTTATTTATTTTTTTGTGTGATAACGTATGACAACCTGACTTATTAATTTTATTTATTTCTTGTCTTTGTGCTCCACTGGCTTATAATTATAGCAGGAATTGAAGCTTTATTTGCTATTTTATCCCAAGTGGGAGAAGACTGCAGTGGATATGATAGGGCTCAAGTAATATATTTGAATATTCAATGAACAAGGTCACATTTTTGTTTTGGAGAGGTCACATGAATCTTTCAAAGCACTTTCCAGGAGCTCTACTCACCTCTTTAAGGAAAGAAGGGCTGTCTAGTCTTGTGATGCCAACAGAGTGAGATGGTAAGCTTGTGACAATCCACATCTGTGTGTTTCCACTAATATGTTAAAGGATGGTCTAAAAAAATGAGAATGATGTACAGAAAAAACTGAAGATGATCAATTGAAGAGAAAGTCCAAGTGAAATTTAAGTTTCTTATTCCAATAATACTTAAATCTGTGCTGTATGCGCCATTGCCATGGTTTATTTATATAAGCAACATATTTCCCTGTGCCTAAACTTACAACATTTGGGGTTCTGTCACTTTCAACAAATAGATGGCTGACTGATTATGTTAGAATTACATAATATGCTGTAGAATGTAAAGTTTAAGGCTTTAAATAATTCCTAGTAGATTTAACTAAAAATTAAATTAAAATTAATTGTAATAGTCAATGAAACCTATTAGACTGAAGAAGTAAAGGAAGAATATTGAATTTCTAAGAGATAAAATTATTATTCCCCTAAGTCTGATTTTATTATCAACTTGTATCTCCTCATGGTTAGTGAAAGAGTATAACTCCAAAGCAGCTTTGGCTTACATTCTAGGAAAAGTTCCCGTCCTTTCTGCGCTAGCCTATGTAAAGTTCATGAGAAGCACCAAGTAAATGTTATTTGTTGTTATTACAGATTCTTCATTGTTTGTTTAAGTATTTCTTCAAATAGAGCATGCACTTGTTCAACCTTTACTCATTTATTTTATCAAAAATTGCTGTTTTTCAATTTGCTTTGCAAAACAGCAGCTATTAGAGTTAACTTTTAGAGGAAATATCTGTATGATGGCATTTCTCTCCCCAGCTCCTTTCTCCTTCAAATTGTAATCTGAATATAGGAAAGCTGAGGATATGTGTTCTTACCAGGTATGGAAAATAAGAGTAGTATAAGTCCCTTATGGTGAATGATCTTTTACTCATAAAACCAGAAGTGAAAATAGCTTCTTCATTGATCAGCATCAAGATATTTTGTAGAACATTAAACATCCCAATTATCAGCAATAAATGCAAAGATTTCCTGATTACACACTTAATGCTAATTGCAATTTACTCATCAAGACACCTCATAATTAAACTAACAATCCTTCTAATCATAGGATATTTGATTTATCTTTGCAACTGAGAACTTTACATAGAGTATGGCACACAGTAGGCCTTTGGGAGATGTTTCCTATGGCTATCATTCAGCTGAGCTAATCATTAACAGATTAGAAAATTTTTATGAACTTTTAATTTTAGAACACCTTTTGAATTACATAAAAATCTAATTTAATAGTATAATGGATAGTATAAATTGTTCCCATATAACTCGCTCCAGTTTCCCTATTATCAATGTATTAGTATGGTACACTATTGCAATTTATAAACCACTATTAATGCATTATTATTTGCTATATTCCATACTTTATTCAGATTTCCTTAACATCCTTTTCCTTTCCAAGATCCCATTATGGCATTCTATTCAACCATGATGTTTTTTTAGACTCCTCTAGACTTTGACAGTTTCTCTGACTTTCCCTGTTTCGAGGTCCTTCATAGTTTTGAGGGGGTATTAGATATTTTGTAAAATATCCTTCTATTGGGATTGTTCTCTCATGATTGAACTGAGTTTTGGATTTGGAGACAAAATCCCAGAGATAAAGTGCCATTTTCACCATCTCAAGAGTACATACTCTCATTTTGACGTGGCTATAGATGCTAACTGTGATAAGTTGTTTGATGTACTTGTTTGTCAGATATATCTTTCCACTGAAAGAGTTGTTTTATGGATAGATGAGCTTTAGTATGTTCTGCCTTTGCTTTCATTTAGTTTCTTCTTTGAATCATGGATAACCTTGCAGTATGTTGTGTTGTTTTCAAACACTTGGATATATTCCAAGCTTTTATTGTTAGATTTGAATTTAATATTGTGTGGTCACATAACCTTGTCTGTATAATTTCAGTCATTTAAAATTTGATAAAATGTCGGGGAGCATGGGTGGCTAGTCAGTTAAGCCTCTGACTCTTGATTTCAGCTCAGGTCATGATCTCACGGTTTGTGAGATCAAACACCACACCAGGCTCTGCGCTGACAGCATGGATCCTGCCTGGGACTTTCTTTCCCTCTCTCTCTGCCCTTAACCCACTCATGCTCTCTCTCTTCTCTCTCAAAATAAATAAACAAAAAAGAGTTTTAAAATTTGATTAAATGTAGTTTATTAAGAGTATAATCTATCTTGATGACTGTTTCACATACAACTGATAGTATGTTATTCATTATTTTTGAGGTACAATTTTTATCTATATGACTTCTATACATGATTTAGTGTATATTTTGGTGGAAATACATGCTAAAGGATATCATGTCTTTCGTGGGAAAGGGGTCAAGTCTTCTATTTGTCTTAATAATTTTTTGTCTGCCTTGTACTATCAATTACTGAGAAGAGAGACTAGAAACTTCCAACTATGAATGCCATCTGCATTTACTTCATTAATTTTAATCTTTTTCAAAATGCTATGCAAGTTGACATATTCATAGGAGATTAGGGCCTGGCTATCCTTAAAGATAACACTGTGTAGCACACAAATATATTTGTTAATAGAAACTTTTGAACATACACCGTAATAAATCTTGATCCCTGGACTTTATGGATGTAACCATTGAACAAGTTACCATAGATCCTCCAAAGTCAATAAATATATGAACAACTTTTTCAGTGTAAAATTCTATAAAATAAAGTATTCTATCAATAACTATAAAATCTATTCTTATATTTTATGACAAATATATGGAATATTTTATGTGAAATATATATTACATTATATTGTGAACTCCTGAAGATCTAATAATTTATTTACTTTTGTGCCTAACAGGATGGGGACTGGAAAAATAATGTTGAATACAAGAATAAATATGAAATCTCTAATTTAAAATGTGGAGGGTGCATAAATATTTACCCATATCCCCTATGTTTTATTCAAATTCCAGCAGCCAAGTTTCTATGTGTAAATATGCCTGTATGTCTGAACTTCCATTAACTTCTAGACCTTAGTTGCCCCAGTTTCATACTACGAATTCTTTCAAATATACTTTCTTTCTATTTCATGTTACCTTTTTTCTTACTATAAAATTTTTAATGATTCTTTCTTGGTTTACCAGGGCAAGGATATATTCCTTTTTCTGGACTTTCTAAGTTCCTCAGTCTTGACTCAATCTTAATATTCCACCTCACTTTTTCTATTTCAATTTTCTCAACTGTGATTTGGGATTTAAAAATTTTTTGGTCACCCTAAATCAAAGGAAGGAACTCTTTGTCACACAATACCCCCTAGTCTTTATTCTGGTTTCTTTCTCTCACTATCATTCCATCACTATATGAAATACTTGACATTTATATGCTTAACAACCAAAATAAGCTAGGATATGCTGCAATATTTAAATCAAACTGAAAAATCCCAGGGCTTAAAATAACAAAGGCTTATTTTTCAATTATGTCATGAATGTATTATAGGTTAACTGTATTTGTTTTCATTACTCTCACTCCAGACTCAGAGTGAATAAGCATCTACTATCTAGAGCTTTTCTGGTCTCAGTTCTAAAACAAGGATTGTGACAACATGTATAATGGCACCTAACTTTCTGTCCAGAAATAACAAATTACATTCCCTTGTATTTTATTGCCAAAGTTAGTTATATAAATGTGAACAGGTCAAATGAATATCATATATTTTGAATATTGTCCATCTTTCTTACTAGAAATCAAACTCAGTTAAGGTAGGAAGCTCTATTCCTTTCACTCTGGTATAACCTGTTCCTAGAACAGTGCCTGTATGGTGACCTGTAAGCAAATATTTGCTTAATGAATACATATCAATAGGCTGTTCATAAAATAAAATTAGTTAATAACTTAAAGCATTTAGAACATGATCTGGCACAAAGAAAACACTGAATAATATATGTTACTCCAATGAAAGAAAAAGTTATATTAATAGCTACTATTTATTTATTTAACCATAACTTTAATATCTTCTGTTTGGTAGGTAATGTGGCAGGTGTGTGTGTGTGTGTGTGTGTGTGTCTGGCCTTATTGAGGTATTATTGATAAATATAAGATTGTTATATTTAAGGTATACAAGGTAGTGTTTTGTTATGAATATACCTTGTATAATGGTGGTCTTAAATATTTTTTGTATATTAATTTTTCATTTCCTTCAACAGAAAGGTAGTATCTATTTCCTTGACCCTTCAAATCAGGCTGGGTTTGAGACTTAATAATATGTGTCATAAATGGCATCAATGCAATTCTACCCCTAGGTCTAAAAATACCTTGCAAGTTTCTCTCGTTGCTGGAATTTTGCCCAGGCTGATGAGAGGGGGAAGTGAAGGAGAGGTGTACGTGACAGCCCAAAACTGGTCTACCTCCAAATACATGAGATAAACTACCCTAGGTTGAAGCATGTAGCCCACTGGCAGCACACTACAGATGCATAGGATAAGTCAAAATGTGAACCAAAAAAATAGCCTAAACTCCCTATATGCACTGAGCAAAATAAATGGTTGTGGTGTTATGCCACTGAGTTTCTAGATAGCTATTATGAAACAGTAGCTATATATAAAAAATATAGTAGCTATATGATGCCTTGAGACATCAAGCAGGAACCTGGAAGTGCAAGGTGTCAAATCAGAGAATGGGACACCTGGCCCTTTGGCTCTACGATTTTAAGATTCATGTTTAGAAGGACCTATGACCTGACTTTTGTTGGGATAAGAAATAAGGTACAACCGAATTATGACATAACTGTATCTTGGCCTAGATCTGAGGCTTACAATCTCTACCTCAATGATGGGAGTGTACCACTCCTTATCATTGTCAATCAGTAGCTTGAAGCCAATGCATCTACATAATGTGGAAGTTTTGGATCTGATCCAATATCAATGTTATTACTAATATTAAAATCATTGGACTGATTTTAGGACATTTTGTACATTACTTTATCAATACATTTTTTACCACTTAAAATATATTGGAGATCTATGGGAATTTTTAGTGTGGAAAGAGTAGTAATTATATTTTAAGATTCTAGCAGAGTTGAAATAGATGTGAAAAGAGAACATTCAGGAGGTCTCAAAATGAAAAATTTCAGCCAAACCTTAGGTCGTTCAAGGTTGCAACTTCAGCTCAATATTTTTCAACTAAATATATGATTTCAGAGTAAACCCTTGCCAAGAATATTTTTAAAAATTCTAGTGTTAAGAGGGTAAAAATGGATATTTATAGAATATAGAAAGATTCCTTTACTTATAAAAAATTAGCACACAAAAAATTTCAGTATGACCAAAATTGGCTCCGTGATTTAACTAATTTAGTTTTTTAAAACCCTAGAGGAATATTGTATATAATGCATAATTAGAAAAGAAATAGAAGAACCAACCACAGAAAGGATATCACAAGACTGAAAGGAGATCATGCACAGAGAAAAGAAAAAGGGACCGTGGAGACAGAGGGAGAGAGATATTATATTATGAAGCTAACAATAACTAATTTTGAGTTAGTGAAATTGGACTCACAGAACTTACATAATTATCTGTAATTACATAATTATTTGTAATTGTCAATTACTTGGCTATTGGATTTGGGGGACTTGGACGATATCATTTTTATAGTGATATTAGGTATAAAGTCAATACATGATAGAATAAAAACCGCTGAATAAGAATATAGCATCCTATCTGTCATCAGTAGACAGAAGAATTTTTAAGAGTGTATTCAGATTTTTTAAAAAAATTTTAATGTTTATTTATTTTTGAGAGAGACAGAGTATGAGTGGGAGAAGGGCAGAGAGAGAGAGGGGGTGGGTGGGGTGGGGGGGGGGGAGGGATACACAGACTCTGAAGCAGGCTCCAGGCTCTGAGCTGTCAGCACAGATCTCAGCACAGGGTCAAACCATGAGATCATGACCTGAGCTGAAGTCACAGGTTTATCCAACAGAGCCTCCCAGGTGCCCAGAGTCTATTCAAATTTTTAAGTGCTCTTACTGTTAAAAAAGTTAAACCTTTGGGGCACGTGGATGGCTCAGTCCTTTGAGTTTCCAACTTTGTCTCAGGTCATCATCTCATGGTTCATGGGTTTGAGCTGACAGCTCAGAATCTAGAGCCTGCTTTGGATTCTGTGTCTCCTTCTCTCTCTGCCCACCCCCACCCTTAAAAAATAAATAAACATTAAAAAAATGTTAAAGAAGAAATAAAAGAGTTAAACTTTTAAAGATCTATTATTTTCCATTTAACTACATTCAATACTTGAAGTTAACTTTTAAAGGGAAAAGTAGTATTTTGAAAATAACTTCGTGACTTTCCTTAATGGTATGTTTTTAAAAGAACTTCTGAAATCCTACTCATTCAATTGCTTTGTAATAATAGAATTGTTCTCTGTTATAAATGATGCACTCTTTCACAAAATACATTACTTCATAAAGAAACTGATTTATGCCAATTAGAGAAGCCAGGTTTATTGCAAAGCAAAGTATTTCTCTGAAAATTGTTTTTACATACAGAATAGAAACGTGTCTTAGCAAAAGACCATGATTCACTGGATACAGTAATTACATGACTTCAAAGGACATGTCAGTATAAAAATATGCTCTATTACCTGAAAATGAACAATTTTTATTTTATCTTATTGTCATGTCTAGACACTTTTTTTTTTTATAAATTAGAGGATATCATGTAGTTACTGCTGAATTTGCAGATGTTAAGAAAATGTGTAAATTTGCAGTAAGCATTTTCATCAAGCTGAATAAATGTGTCGTTTCTGTGTAATATAGAACAGGTTTGCCCCTATTACTGGTTCATTACTGTGCTGAACATTTTATTTCATTAACATCATGTACTGGCATTTTAACATAGATTTTGTAGGTCAAATAAAATATAAGTGATTAAAAATAAAGACCAAGTTTAAATCAGTGCCTAGCACATTGGCTAGCATCAGTAGGCATTCAATAAACTTTAACTATTTAATTAATCACCAGAATTACACTCCATTCTCAGTCATGTTATAGGAACTATATATCTCTATCTTTATGTTTGCATTACAGAAGATGTTTCCTTAATTAGAAATGTGATGTATCAGCTCTTTATTTAATCCTCCCAAAATATATTGTATGAAAGCAAAGATAAATAAGCAAAAATAAATTCACTTTTTGCATGTTGCAAGTAACACATAATCACATCCTATTTTATAATTCTCATTCCAAGAGGCAGTTTTTATACTTTATTTTATAGCAAAGGATCAAACAAATTAAATGATTTGTTCAAAAAGATTCACCCAGTTATTTTAAGAGGAAGACTTGGGATTTGAATCATTTTATTTTTTATTTAAAAATATTTTTAACATTTATTTGTTATTGAGAGACAGAAAGACACAGAGTATGAGCATGGGAGAGTTAGAGAGAGAGGGAGACACAGAATTGGAAGCAGGCTCCAGACTCTGAGCTGTCAGCACAGAGTCTGACGCAGGCCTCGAACTCACAAATCACAAGATCATAACCTGAGTCGAAGTCGGATGCTTAACCCAACTGAGCTACCCAGGAGCCTTTAAACCATTATTTTATATTTCAAAAACTTCTTACTTTTTGTAAAATAAGTTGTTTGTATAAGAATTAGAAGAAGAGCATATCCAATTCTTTTAAATTATATATAAATAAGTATATTTAAAAAGATGTAGATAGAAAAATTAAGAAACTAGTAAATGCTGAATATTATAAACTAAAATAGATTTTAAAATAGTTATGATTTTTTATAATGTCCACTATTATATTCATTCTTATAATTGCATTTGTTGTTAAGGCTATTTTTGAAAATGCTAAATTTCTCAGATAACTTTTCTCTGCTTCTCTCTGTAAAATAATTTCTACACTTATGAAAGGAGAATTGAGTGAATTATATTTTGTTACAGCATTAGGGCAAAAAGACACCCCTAGACCCAGATTTTGGGGGCTGACTTAGCTGGAGAGCATTTATGTCTGGTGTGATTTCCTTGATCCATTAATGGTTAAACATGCCAGCTTCTCTCTAAAGCTGATAAGAGCAACAGTTGAACTAATAATACTCTAGGACACAGGCATATACTCTGCTATTGTGAAAAATTAACCATCCTTATTTCCTTTATCTTTCACTGGCTTAAGCCAATGTGGTCTTTGCTACACAGTCTGCCATTAGATGGGCCATCACAGTCTATGTCCTCTGCCATGGGGTAAGAATTTACCATGGTGAGCACCATGGCAGGAATATTGGTTCTTTTAGAAGACAGCATTAAAGAGAATAAAGTATAAAAATGTGCAAGATTCTGTCTAGTACAATTTGGCAAAGAAAAAAAAAGGAGACCTGGATTTGAGGTATAAAGATTAAAATGCTGAAACACACTGCTATACCATTGCCCTAAATCAATTCCTAATGATCTCTTATTTTCTGTTTTTTATTGTATTGTATTTGTGTGCGTGTGTGTGTGTGTGTGTGTGTGTGTGTGTATCTATGTCTGTGAACCTGTGTTATAAAAAATATTATAATTAACCTTTGGAGACTCCTTGATAAAAATATTTTTATATTATATCTTCCTTAAAGATGTGTAAGATGAATTTGTTAATTTCATAGATTTTTAACATGGAAATATATACTGTAAACATTGGCAAAGAATATCTTTAAAATAGTAGATGGTTTTTATATTTTCACCTTATTCATAATATTTATTTGGCAAAATTGATATACTCTTAGCACACAAAAAGATTTTTAACAATTAATGTATGTAAAACACCTTTATAAAAACTGTAGCAGTCTGAAATTGGCATTGCTATTGTAATTATTAATATATAAGAAAAATAAAGGCACATTTTATTACTAAGTCTGTTTCAATATGTCTAAAATACAGTTGGAATTCAGACTTATTTTTTTCTGAATACCAGCTACCAACTATTTATAATTTTATTATTCTAAATCTACAGTAACTTATTTTGGATTATATTTATATGCATTCTCTATTCTATGTGTAATATGTATATATGTCTATATATTATAAATAATATGTATAATATATATGTATATATACCCAAAATTTTATTATATTCACACATTGGAATTCTGTATAACAATAAAAGTGAACTCCAAATTTGCACATAAATAAGGAATAATCTAAGAAACATGCTGATGAGCAAAAGAAGACAGACACACAAAAAATATACTACCATATGATTTCATTATATAAAGGTTAGAAAAAAAACAACTACAACTAGTCCATACTACCAGAAGGCGGCATAGAATTCTCCCAGTTGGGTAGAGGGGGTGGTAAACAAGAAATGGAAGGAAACAAGAAAGAGGTTTCCTGAATGATGATATATTCTGTTACTTGATCTGGGGGCTGTTTACATGGATGTGTTGTTTATGAGATTTCATCAAGCTGAATACCTTGGTATATGTACCATTCTGTATATAGAAGATTGAAAGGAAGAAAGTGGAGAGAATCACCATCACCTTAAAGATATGATTTGGAAGATGGGTATAGAGCCTATATATCATCATGACTATAATTAGCTGGAAGGAAGAAATTGAGAAATGTGGTCAGTTTTCTGCCAGCCTGGTATTCAGCTAAAACTGGTGTTCTATTACCAAAGGTCGAAGGGAAAAAATGGAAATTGAGGGCCAACTTGGAGTTTCTGCTGCCATGAGTCAGGCTTTATTTCCAGAATGGTGTTAAATTGATAGTTCAGTAATAGTTCCTTTCCCCTGCATTAAAAATGTATTAGATGTTGAAGTGAAATTTAAGGGGCAATGAAGGAGAAATTTTCTCAATAGAAAAAAAAATCTTGCTAAGACATTGGAAAATTGCTTGAGTCTGTAAAAATGAATAGTCACAAAAATTCCCTGAATCATTTTACCTATAAACATTCTTTTGTTTGAATCGTACTAAAAAAAAAATGCTTATATTTGAATTGTTTTTTTTTTTTTTTTTGTATACATACAAAGGATCTGGAAAATCATTTTGTTTAGATCATTTAAAGTAAACACCATCTGAACAGAGATCTGACAACTGATTTAATTGAATGAGGCAAAAAAAAAAAAATGTGGACAGTGCTGAAAAGCTTATTTTAAGGGCTAGGACTAGATCAGTCTTTATCATTTGACAGGGTAAGGCTGTGTCAGAAACTGTAAGTCATTGCGTAGCTTTTTCTTATTCATAGTAGATAATATTAGGTCTGGAATATTAGGTCAGAACCATTTCTTATAAATTATTTTAGTCAACTAACTGGTCAAACAAGTAGTACATAGGGAAAAAAGAGGTCTTCTGTGATAGGAAGAGAGTGGAAAAAAAAGTGACCATCCCTCCGAGAGTACCTGGCCCACACAGAGGGGTCATGCCTCCTCCTGGGATGTTTGTCAGTTTGTGAGGAAAGGTGAGACTCCAGGTTCTACAACAACAAAACCAACTACCAATGGAAAAAATACCCTCAGATACTTGTGAGATATCCCTCCATTAAAAAAAAAAAAAAAGCTAATAAGTTGATTTTTAAATGGCTAAACTATATCTAAATGCCATAATTGATCTGTGGATCATCAAATTGCAAATTTTACATTACACTTGAAATGTATATGAAGGTACTGCAAATTAAGTATATCCTTCCATCAAATGATTTTCATTATTTTGTCTTAGTTTTGTTAATGTTGAGCCTTTATATTTGAGGAACTTATTTTTTAAGAGAAGTTTTATAGGAAAACTAAAAACAAATGCAGAACTCTTTATTATTTAGTGAACAACAAACGGGTAAATGGCAGCAAACCCATATACTCTTAAATAGAAATAAAAATGATGTAAAAGAATATAGATGTCACATTGACGAATTTTTACGAGAATTGATAGATTTGCACAACTGAACAGTGGGATATTTACAAAAAAGATGTCGTGTTTTAGTTCCCCATTGTATCTAGTTAAGTTCTGTAGGTTTAAGAATATTTAAAACTCAGAGTTAAATGTAGGTATGACAATTTTAAGCAAACAGTCGTTAAAACATTTCAATAAGCCCTTGGATAAATAGGATTTTTTTTCTTAATCATGTTTTTCCCCCATCATAGATAGATAAAATATTTACCTATGCAGAATATGTAAGCCAAAGAGGAAAAAAAATCCTTACATGTACCTGTCAATATTTTTGCTTTCCAAAATTCTACATATGCTAACATATATATTCTAGAAGTTTTACATTAGAAAATTTCCCTTTCCTCTAATTGTGCTGTTAAAATTTTAAAATCTAAGGTATTTTTTCCTTACCACTGAAATTAAACTTCAGAATTTTGACTCAATTTTAAGGCTTGGCAACATATTTTTGAATTATGATATTATCACTGAATTTATTTAGCACTATTACTTTGTAAAGGCTACTAATTGTTTTATTTTTATATTCATTTTTTTTTTTCTCTTCACACACACAAAAAGGTTAAGTGTCTATTCATGTAAGAAGTAACACATCACAGAGGCAGGGGGAAGAACTGGAACCAGTAGAGTAGAATAAGCAGCATTAGGCAGGAAGTGGGTTAGGAATGAGAAAAGGCTAATCTGTATCAATGACTGTAGTAACAGAACAAGACCTAGAATTAAAAATAGAAAAGCACATAGAAAAAAGCAGTTATTAGGGGTATGTGATAAAAAGGAGGCCCAAGAGGAATTCCAGGAACATAGGACAAATATAATTAAAGCATCAGGGTATGTAGTATGTCCAGAGAGTTGAGTTTGTCAGGCAAGTATCAAAGAACCTCGTAGTTAAACCTCAGCTCATAAGGAATCTACAATGTATAAGGGAAATCTTTACTCCACAGATCAGGTCCTCAAGCACTGAGGTTCATCAATAGATTCAAGACCAATAATGCTTACTAATTTCCAATAAAAGCAAAGAAAAACAATAGCTAATATTTCAGAAGTGCTTACACTATCATTTAGCAGATGGATTTCATACATAATCTCATTTAAAATGACACTTCTGACAGGAAACTATCATTATCCTTATTCTGTATCTGAAGAAACTCAGGCACAGAGATTTTACGAATCATGGCCCATGTCACTAAGTGACTAAGCGGCAGATCAGATTCTTACTGAATCTGGTTCAGTAAGACAGTGTATCAATTTCCACTTTCTACTTGTTTTAGCTTATTCCTATTAATTGCTGTTCAGTTGCTTCCAACAACACAAATCTACTCCCTTCCAGTTCTGGAGGTCAGAAGTTAGAAAAGTAGCCATCACTGGGCTAAAGTCAAACTGTCAGCCAGGCTGCATTCACTGGGGGAGGCTCCAAGGCACAGTCCATTTCATCCACTATGTTAGAGGCTTTTTTCCAATTTCTACAGGATGCTTCTATTTCTCAGCTTGTGGCCCCATTCCTCCAATTTTAGAGCCAGTAACTGTAGGCTAAGTCCTTTTCACACCAGAGTCTAAAGTTCTTCATAGGCACAGCCTCCTCTAAATCGTTTTAGGACTACATTGGGCCTACTTGGATAATTCAGCTAATCTCCCTTTCAGAACATCAGGGGATTAGTGAAGTTACTTCCACTTGCAAAGTTACCTCATCTCTGCCATGTGATATAAGATACCCACAGGTTCCAGGCATTAAGGCCTAAATGTCTTTGGGGGATGGGAGGGACATTGCTCTGCTGACCACAAACATCAAAGCCTTTATTCTTAGCCCTAACCTTTAAGGCTTCCAAGCATGGGGATTTATATGGGTAATAAAGTTATGAACACAATGCCAGCTCCTCTCTGACTTCTTTGCCTGAATAATTTTCTAATTTTAACTCTGAAGGATTAGTCCTCAAAGGTATGTAATCTAGAAGTAAGAGCTAAAGATAAGTATGAGCCTGGTTAGAAAAGAGAACTTTTATGTTCTATTTTGTTTTTGATTTTGTTTTGTGCTGATGCAACAACAAATGATGGATATGACATGCCAGGAATCTGTTCAAAATAATAAAAATTCTATTTTCATATGTGCATGTTCAAGTAATGTATTTTTAGGGAGAAAAGATAATGAGAGGAAATGTAGAATGATATTTTTAAAAATTAAGCTGTAAAGAGGCAAAATGGCATTGTGTTAGAAACATGTTATAATGACTGGTCTACTCAGATTTCTCTCTAGGGAATTCTAGCATAAGTTATGTGAAAATGATAGTATGATAGAGAAATTATTTTAAGGTAATTGTGAGAAAATCTTTTGAAGTATAAAAACATACAGAAAAAATGACATTAAATACATAAACTTATGAGATACTAACATTAGAGCGAAGAATCTAGAGATTCTTTTTTTCCTCTTTTTTTAAGTGTAGTTGAAACACAGTGTTATATTAGTTTGAGGTGTATAATATAGTGACTCAACATCTCTATATGTTATGTTCACTATAAGTGTAGTTACCATCTAATACTATATTGTGCAATTATGATAGCACTGACTATATCCTGTATGGTGTGCCTTTTATTCCTGTGACTTATTCATTCCATAACTGGAAGCCTGCGTCTTTCATTCCCCTTCATTATTTTGTCCATCGTCCTGCCCCACCCTCTTTACTTTGGCAGCCATCAGTTGATCTCTATAGAGGTCTGATTCTGTTTCTTATTTGTTTGTTCATTTGTTTTGATTTTTAGATTCCACAGATGAGTCAAATCTTAAGGCATTTATCATTCTCAGTATTACTTTTTTTCATGTAGTATAATATTCTCTAGGTCCATCCATGTGGTCACAAATGGAAAGATCTTTTCCTTTTTATAGCTGTGTAATAGTCCATTACACAAAAGAAAGAAAAAGAAAAGTTATGATTTTATAGAATCTAAAGATTCTTAAACCTTTTGTGAATGACAAATTTGAGTAAAATGAAAATTTCCTCTATGTTCTTCAATAGCTGTGGTGAGTTGTGAGTATAAATTGCTTAGCAGTAATTAATAAGTCATCTATAAACAGTAAGTTTGTTTTTGTTCTTCTCCTTCCTCCTCCTCCTCCTCCTCCTCCTCCTTTCTCCTTCTTCTTCACTTGACAAAATAGAATTTTCGGAAATGAAATTAGATGGTGATATGATGGGGAGAGAGGGATGGAGTGAGGTAGGAATGGAACACTGTGTGGAGGTGACATTCTAAAGGTCAGCAGTGTTCACTCAAGCACAGGAGACACTCAGATCGATTAGATTTTAAAAATGCAATGCACCAGTTTATTGTATAAAAAGGAAGTGCTTAATTAACACATCCATCTCTTCACGGAGTTGGTGTGTGTAGGCGGGGAGTGAGAGAGACAGAGAGAGAAAATGAGAGAGAGCAAGAGGAAAGCACCTGAAATCTACTCATTTAGCAAATGTCCAATATACAATGTAGTAATATTGGCTATATTTATTGTGCTGTACATTAGATCCCTAGAACTTATTTGTCCTATATAACTGTAACTTTGTACCCTTTGACTAATACTCCCTATCTCCCCCCAACCTTCCTACCTCTGTTAGCCACTATTATACTTTCTGCCTCTGTGTATTCAATATTTTTAGATACTACATGTAAGTGGAATCATGCAGGATTTTTATTTCCGTGTTTGGGTTTTTCTCTTAGCATAACATCCTCCAGTTTCATCCATCTTGTGGCAAATAACAAGATCTCCCTCTTTTTAAGGGCTGAATAATATTTGTGTGTGTGTGTGTGTGTGTGTGTGTGTGTGCGAGCACGCACCCGCACTCATATATCACAATTACTCATCCATTCATCATTTACAAATTTTCATATCTTGGACATTGTAAATAATGCTACAGTGAACTTGGGAACTCAGATGTTTCTTTTAGGTAATGATTTCATTCCCTTTGGATGTGTACACACAAGAAGGATTGCTGGGTCATACGGTACTTCTGTTTTTAAAGCTTTCATTTCATTCTGTAAATGTATATCAAAGCATCATGTTGTGTATTTTAAATACATATCCTTTTTATTTACAATAAATAAATGATATGGGGTGCTTGGGTGGCTCAGTCGGTTAAGCATCAGACTTCGGCTCAGGTCATGATCTTGCAGCTTGTGAGTTCAAGCCCTGCATCAGGCCCTGTGCTGACAGCTCAGAGCCTGGAGCCTGCCTCAGATTCTGTGTCTCCCTCTCTCTCTGCCCCTCCTCCTCTCATGCTCTCTCGCTCTCTCTCTCTCACTCAAAAATAAATAAACATTAAAATTTTTTTAAATGAATAAATGATAAAAAACAAAACAACATAAAAACAAAAAAGAACATGCTTAAAGATACAAAGAAAGACAAATTTAAAAAAAGCAAAGAAACATATGAGTCATACATGAACCCAAATAAATTCGAGGTATCAGTTTAGTTGCACACAACTAAGACTTCTGAGCATGAAAAGCTTTATAACAAAATAGAGCAAGTTTATGTATCAGTAAAACAAAGCTCCAAGTTCTGTGTAACTGTATGTCACTTGACAAAAATAGAACCACCACCAACAAAAGGAGTGTAAAATTACACATATAGAAACTAAAGTGCAACCTTTTAAATTGCTTATGGGAGACACAATCTAGGGGGCCCTGCTTAGGTTATGTTGAAAGGCAAAGGTGACAGATTATCACTACCTCAATTATGCTTCCTAACTTATGATTCTGTTTAGCAGACTTGGGAGACAGCCTTCTGCAGGTCTTGAGGAAACAAATAGCCGGGGTGTGAACTAAGGAGAGGGTCATGCATCAGTAAACTGCTGGCGGCCCCTGAGACTTAAATGTGGCCATCGGCCAACATCCAGCAAGAAAATGGGGACCTAATTCCTATAAGCACTAGGAGATACATTCTGCCAACAACCTGAGAGAATTTGGCAGATGACTTATTCCTAGTCGAGGCTCTGGTTAAGACCACAAATGCCAACACCTTGATTGTAGCTTTGTGAGACCTTGAGCAGAGAGCTCAGCTAAGCTGTGTCCAGGCATGTCCCAGAAGCTATAATGTAATATATGGGTGTTGTTTTAAACCACAGTTTGATTTTTTGTAGCAATATGTATCTAATAATTCATACACACACACACATCTTGGTTTAAATATTGAAAGATGAGTTCTCTGTATAGCTTAAGAAGGAATTGTCATCATTTCTGAGGTATTTGAAAAACCGCCTTCATATATTGAAGTTAACTCCAAGTTCAGGATATGTTTTGATCATATTCTACTAGCATGAGGAGTCAAAATGTGATGGATAGAACTGTGGTTATGACTGATCATACTGCATCTTGTAAGCATTTGTGAGTCTGAGCACATATTCAGACATACTAGAGGAAACACCTTGGGAGTGGTGATTCTAAATAAATGGAAAGAAAAATAATCTAATTAGTTATTTATATTAATTTTAAATTTTATTTTTGTTATTAAACTCCTAAGAGATTGTTAAAGTATTGCAGAGAATATAATATAAAAGTTAGCAAAGCAAAACTTTTAAGTACTGCTAAAAAATACAAAGATCAGAAATGCAAATGTAATGAGATTTGAAAAGAACATTATCAGTTCTGACATGAAATGGACAAAAAAAGCACTTCGAGTACTTGAGCAGCATAATTAATAAAATGGGCATGAACTTACAGTAGAAAACTAGTATTGTCGGAGCATCTGGGTGGCTCAGTCAGTTAAGTATCCAACTTCGGCTCAGGTCATGGTCTCACAGTTTGTGGGTTTGAGCCCCGCATCAGGTTCTGTGCTGGGAGCTCAGAGCCTAGAGCCTCTTTAAGATTCTGTGTCTCCCTCTCTCTCTGCCCCTCCCCGCTCATGTTCAGAAAAAACTGGTATTGTCTTTATCCTTTTTTTCAGATTTTTTTTTATTAGGCTTTAATTCTTAGGGCAGTTTTAAGTTAACAAAAAAATTGAGGCGAAAGTACAGAGAGTTCTCTTACACCTCCCTACTCCACACAGTTACCCCTATTTTTAACACCTCCCACTTGTGTAATTCATATGTTACCATTGTTATTCATAATTGAATTAAACTGATATTGATACATTATTATCAACAAAAGTCCATTGTGTACCTTATGATACACTGTATGTATTCTACATTATATGGGAGTTGACAAATATATAATGCCATTTTTCCATCATTTGAATATACTAAAGAATAGTTTCAGTGTCCTAAAAATCTCCTCTACTTTATCTATTCATCCCTCCCTCTTTTTTTCCCAACCCCTGGACACCACAATCTTTTTACTGTCTCCATTTTGCAGAATGCCATATTTGTATAATTATACAGTATGTTGCCTTTTTAGATTGGTTTATTTCAGTTAGTAATATGCATTTTGTTTCCTTTATGTCTTTTTATAGATTGATAACACATTTATTTTAAACATTAAATAATATTCCTTGGAGTGGATGTATCATAATTGTTTATCCATTCATCTGGGCATTTTTTTTCCTCCAAGTTTTGGCAATTGTGAACAAAGCTGTATAAACAATTATGTGCAGATTTTTTGTGTGAACATAAATTTTCAACTCATTTGGGTAAATACCTAAGTGTGTGATTACTGGATCATATGGTGAGACTATGTTTAGCTTTGTAAGAAACTGCCAAACTCCTCCAACATGGCTGTACCATTTTGCATTACCATCAACAATAAATGAGAGTTCCTATTGCTCCACATGCTCTTCAGCATTTTATATTGTCAGTATTTTTTGACTTTTAACCATTTTAAGAGTTGTATAGTATTTTCTCATTGTTTTAAATTGCAATTCCCTAATTACATATAATGTTGAACATCTTTTCTTATGCTTATTTGCCATCTGTAAAATCTTTGGTAAGATGCCTGTTCAGATCATTTGCCCAATTTAAATTATGTTGTTTTATTGTTGAAAATTCATTATATATTTTATACATAAGTTCTTTATCAGCTATGCATTTAGCAAGTATTTTCTTCCAGTTTATGGCTTTTCTTTTCAGTGTTTTACACAGAGCAGAATGTTTTCATTTTAATAAAGTCTAACATTAGCATTTTCTTTCATGGAGGATGTTTTTGGTCTAGCATTTCTATTTTATGTTGTAGGAGTTTTATATTCTTGTGATTTACATTTACATCAATGATCCATTTTGAGTTAATCTTTGCAAAGGATATAAGTTATATGTCTAGAATAATTATCTTCTGTGAAGACAGATGGTCGTTTGGGTAGTGTTGTTGAAAAGGTTATCTTCTCTCCATTGAATTGTCTTGTATTCCTTTGTCAGAAACCCTAACTATATTTGTGTGGGTCTCATTCTAGGTTCTTTATTGCAAACCAGGTTTTTAAGTGCTCAGGTAAAACTTTTAAACACTGACTGTATATCATGGTAATATAGTAAATTCCCTGAGCAAATTAATATTATCATTTTAAAAGCAGTGAGAAATTTAAAATTTAAAAACTAGTATCCAGTGCTTTTAAATAAGTGTCATGCCAAGAAAAAATATCTTTAAAAACCTAACATCATGCTGTTTACATTAATGGGTTTAATATTTTATTATTAAGAAAACATTATCAACATTCTAGTGAATCCAAAAAGATTACTAATTCAACAAAAAGGAGAAGGGAAGATAGAACATTACTGGATTTGGAAAAAAAATCCAAATGATTCATATTTGGAACTTTATTAAACCTACATATTAGGAAAGTATTGACATCATTGGGTGCATAGTATTTTCTTTCCAATCCAGTCTATTTTGTATTTGCATTATTATTTTCTAGTTGATTGGGGGCATTCCTTCATAGGACCAGATTTTCTATGTATAATATAGTTCTGTCTCATTATTTTCAGGCCCCTGAAATTACCTATCTATGAAAAGTACATAGAATCTTCCCTGAATAAAAATATAAAGAATTTAGTACCTTTTTGATTTCCTAATGGGTCCCCATCATAACATGGATAGTGAAGGCTGAATTGTGACTAGGCAGCAATCTGCTAATACTTCATGGTTTCTACTTCTAACATGAATTTGCATTGATTTACTGCATACAAAGCACAGAATAAAACTATTAGAAACTATCTTAAATCATAGTTGGGAGTGTGAAATAAATTAGTTAAGAGTTAAGGAAAATAACAGTATGATTGGACATTATAACATGAAGCTTTTTAATGTTTGAATAATTGTGTAAATGATTCAGTGAGAAGCCATGTGTTTTGATAAATTAATCTCATGGAGTGAAACATAGAATGTACACAGAATACTAAGATATGCTTCAAATGGGACTTGTTTCATAGTTAATTCATTCTCAGTAGATTTATGTATGGATTGTTTACCACCAAATTAAACATGAATGATTTAGAAATATTATTATGAAGTTCAAAGTGGTAGATTCCCTGAGCTTGCTATTTTAAAACCTCAACAAAATTATGCAAATTTACTACTACTAATAATAAATATAGTAGATATAGAGGCACAAGCAATATCTGCTCCCTGCACTAGTAGCATGGGAAAAATAGCATAAAATGAAGAAGCTACATAGAATATCCAATAATAGTGGTCATTTTCCTTTTAATAGATCAACTGATTACCAATTACAAATAGCATAAAACCTTTTTAACATAAAGAAATTGGTGTTTTTTCTCTTTGGAATATTATAAATATGCATGAAGTTCAAAGAAAACAATTCTAAATTTTTTAATGTTAAAAAAAGAAAATAATACCATTTTCTGAGAACATTGTGAGAAAAGAATTAAAGGTGGCACATATAGGACTTTTAAAATCACTTTCTCTGTCTCTCTCAGTCTCCCTCTCTTTTCTTTCCCTCTTTTCTCTTTTCCTCTTTTCTCTTTTCCTCTTTTCTCTTTCCCTCTTTTTTTCGCTTTTTATCAATCCTAAGATTTTATGTGTTTTTCCTAAGGAATGTTTTGATTCATATTTCCAAATATATTTTAGAGCATTCCAAATGTTAGTGTTTCATATCATTTATATATCATTTATACAAAGAATTGTTCAATTTTAAATGCATGCCTCTTTTTCTCTTTCTTGTTCTCCAATCCTCTCTTTTAGCTCTTTTTCTTTCTCTGCCTCTATCTTTATGGCTAGCCTGACAGAATATATCTAAGTTAAAATAAAACCATAATAACTTAGCAATAATCAGTGATCTTTCAATTATAAATGCCACATCTTTTGCAAATACCCATTGTTCTTGTGATGTAAGAGCTTTGTTAATTCAATACACAAATAAATATTATTTCTTTGGAGACATATTAATGATTGCAGAGTAATAGTAAAAAAATTTATTTGTCCAATGTCAATGGCAGTAAATAGAAGACAATAGCAAGAGATAGGTAACAGGAATAATGAGGTAAGTTTATTGTATCCAATCATGGAAAATCAACCCCTCCACCAGCCTACATAGCCTCAAATAACAAAATTATCTTTCTTTTCCTGATAAAAAGATAAATGTATATTGACAAATTTTTTTAAAATGATATTATTTAGATAAGGGAAATCCCTCATTACTTTTATTCACATTCTATTTGGCTGATGAAGCTGATTAGGAAAATATCTGTACACCTCATTCAACGTCCTCAGATTCTTTACATTTAAAAGTTTTATGTTAAAGGGTTTTGAGTGAAGTTACTAATCCAACATTGATTTGTTTTGTTTTCCACACTTTAGTCAGCAATATCAATGTCTGGAAAGTAATTGAATTGATTAGTTGTAAATATACTTGATGGCAAATTATAGAGATTTGGATGCTGGATATTATTAGCTACTAGAGGCTGACATATAAACCCCTTTCTAGTCTTATCTCAGTTTATTTTAGATGCAAGGGATTTGGTTTCTAAAGAACAATTTGACCATTCAACAATGTAACTAGACTTCTAGAAAATTTCAAACATATTTTGAATGTCAGAGTTGACTGGAAATATGTTCTGGTAGATCAACCACTCAGATAATTGAAATTAAACTCTCTAAAGAAGGCAATTCTAGTTTACAAATTTAGAAAATAAAATGCATAATCAATAAACATTAAATAATGGAATGCTGCTAGTAGCACANCTAGTTTACAAGCTTAGAAAATAAAATGCATAATCAATAAACATTAAATAATGGAATGCTGCTAGTAGCACATGGCAGCAAACAAACAAACAAACCCAAGAAGTTGACAGTTGGTCATAAAACAATAGCTATTAATTGGCATTTCAATTAGCAAAATATCTAATATTTCTTGAGTGTATTATAAAATTAGATCTCTAACGTAAGAGTATTTTTAATTACTATAAAAGTCTGCAAACTATTACCAAAATAATATGGACTCATGCACAAGCACAAACTTAGTTACAAATTAAAGGGAAATATAATTTACCATAAATACTATTCTTTGTGTGCAGTGTTCAGAGTTTAAAACAGTGTTCAGAGTTTAAAATGTTGATGGCTGTGTCTGTACAGACATGTAAAAAATGAACAATTATATTGTTTTGCTTTTGATAATAAGCATTTAGAATATTGTGCTGAGATTTATGTTTCTATCATACTATCACTCCTTTTCACAATAGTTAAAAGTATAAAATTTAAATATGAACACAAAATATTTTTATTATAATAATATAAATATATTCAAGGGCTACAATGGTAGAGACAGGTGGCTCATGGACCAAGAGTTAGTCAGTAGATAAGAATCTAGGGGCCAAAACTTTGCTTTAACATTAAAAAGTAATATGTCTTTAATCTGGTATATGCTTTCTGTTTGTCAGAGAATCTAATATTTTCTATTGTCATATTTGGCCAGACTTGCACTTTTATTTGGATGTTTGATGCCTGTAGGCATTTGATTCCTCTAAAATGCATGTGTTTCAGTGGTCTCTGAATATCCCGTAGTACTGGTATTACCACCTCATGTTTGATTCAAGTGGAAAGGATATGGTATCATGGGCCAAATAGCATTATAGATTAATTCTAGGTTGATAATTCAGCACCTCACATAAAAACTTGTTTGTTTGTAAAAGAGAGTAACATCAGCACAGTTAATGGGGAGATATTATAGAAGTTTACTCTGACAATTTTAAGGTTGTCAAATAAACTCACTTGATAGAATTGTCTCATTGACCTTGTCCATTGCATTCTTTCCTCTTTTGGCCCTAGACGCTATAGGTTCTTCTACTTTATATAAACAGGTGTAATACTGATCTCTTTCTCTCTCCCAGCTCAATCATAATATTCACAGGAGACTATCATACCCATCAAATCGATCAAGATTATTATTTTCCCATGAAAAAAGTTTCACCCTGTTATAATGACTAATTTTTTTTGTCACATAGATACTTCTTTTGGAGTTCAACAACTAGATAATAATCTCACTTGGATTTAATTTTCTCAAAAATATTTATGTGTAAATCAAAGACAATTTGAGCAGAATTTCACTCAATAATTGTAGAAAGGAATGGCACAAAAGAATGTGACAAGTTATAAAAGTTTTGTATGGCTGTAATTATATAAGACATTTTGATATAAATGGGAAAAAATTAGCCAGATCTATAAATATATCTATGCCTTTGAACCAATAATATCAAGATTCCTGGAGATTTACCTTGAACAATTTATTTTTTAAAAAAAAACTATAAATCAAAGTGCACCTGGCAACANTAATAAAATAGAATGATCTAGAAAATTGTTATATAAAATAAATAATTATAATCATTAATATACTAACCATAAATACTATAGAAATATCAAAATGTCAATTTCTAAAGAATATGTAAAATTCAGAAACATTAAGAATTTATGAAATAATAATAACTTCTTATAGTAATATATTAAATAGTATAACTGTTTTGCAGTGGTAAAATAAGGCTATTTATATATTTATTAATATAATTATTAATAATTCCACTGAGAGGAAGAAATGTACACTTATGAAATTATTGGTACTTATGAAATCCGATAAAGAATTTCCCACAAAATGGAGCACTCTGTTTTACCATTATTTCTCATATTTAACTTTGAGAATCAGGGAAATTTTTTTAAATTCCCTTTTAAGTTGCTTAGCATTCATAAGAAAAATATATAATTCCTCAATAGAAGGAAGAAATAGTTAGAAATGCAATATTTTTCAATAATAACGAGGTAAAATATGGAGAAAAGTAAGAACTATATGTTTGTTCAAGCTGCAGTCAACAAGTGTATTGTGCAGAATTCAAAGCCACCACTGATTTTATTTGCAATATAAAATAAGATATTGAATTTTCCTTTTCATTTCCTTTCACGTCTACTCCATTTGTAAAGAGTTGTTACTTTTAAGTGAAAGACATGTGGTTCTCATTAATTTGGTCACTAGGAAATTTCTAAGAGCAAGACGTTTCTGCTAATGCTTTAAATTACGTTTTATTACTGTTAAGAATGAAAAACTAAACTTGTCTTTTCAAGGAATAAAGATTGCATAGCTTACTTTCTAAAACTTTTTTGAATTTAATATAAGATATTATGAATTATTTAATGCTGGTCACCTTATAGACAAAATCTAGAAAAATATAGGTGAACATTAATTTAATGAAAATATAAAAATCTATTGAGACCCATAGAGAGAATGTTTTATATGCTGATAGAATTTATAGCTGCACTGTATATATATTTTTAGTCAGACTTACTGACTTAAAATTTAGATATAATCAGGTTCAATATTTGCATTTAGTTCTCTGGATTTTGAAAAAAGTTGTTTAATGGCCACTGCAATTAAGATATAATGTCTTGAATACCACAAAAATTCCATCATGCTCTTATGTAGTTTATATCTTCCCTTACTTCCTGTACTGGACACAACTGATGTATTTTGCCCCAGTAATTTTGCTTATTATGCAAAATGTATATCATGCATATCAAACATGACTTGTAAATGGATCTTATAGTATCTAGTCTCTTAAACCTAGCTTCAACAGAGATTCATCTCTGTTATTGAATGTTATCAGTAATTTATTCATTCTTTTTATTAATCAATAGCATTCCATTCTATGTCTGTACATAGTTTATTCAACCATTAAAGTCAAAGACATTTTGAATGTCATCATTTTGTGTTTAAACCACTGTAAACAGTTGCATGCATATTTTTATGTGGACATATATACACTTATTTTGTTTGGGGAAAATAGTCAGAATTCACGGTTGTAGGAATAACTTAGCTTATGAGAAACACTCTCACTGAATGTATCATTTTATAGTCACATCCATACTTTCTCTGTATTTTTGTCAGCATTTAATACTCCAGGTAAAAACTGGAGTTCTTTGTTGTGAATATTTCCTTCTTTCATGTTTTTAATGCTGTTTAGCTAAACAGATTTTTCTAAAAAAAAAAATGAGGTCCAATATATTGGTATTTGGTAATTATAGACACCAGGATTTATTTTATTTTATTTTATTTTTAAGTTTTAAGAACAGTTACCTTCACCCCCCAAGAACCCCCCCCAGTGTGGGGCTCAAACTCATGACCCTAAGATCAAGAGTCGCATACTCTACCGACTGAACCAGCCGGGCACCCTATACTAGGATATTTTAAAAATGAAAATAAATTTGTCTTAACTTATATATCTGGCTAATCATATTGTGTATCTATGTCTATAATCACTTTTCTCTATATTCCTTTATCTACACATATCTAATTAACATCTTTAATGATTGCCTCTTAGACATCACAGAGCTTTTACAATGTGAGGTCCCATCAACCAACCTTTTGATTTCTATCCCTTCCTGACTCAATAAATGATATCTTAATCTATGCAATCACTCAATTAAAATGATCTGAGTCCCATTTTTTACATATCATTTTTGTTTCTGTTTTTTTTCTCACACAGCACATCTCACCCGTAACCAAATACTGTGAATTAGAACTACAAAATCTGTCTTGATTCTTCCGTTTTCTTCTGTATTCCTACGGTCACTTCTATGATCCAACTTCCAAAACTCTCCTCCACATAGTTGATAAATTTCTTATTGACTATTTACACTGCATTTTTTTGTTTTGAATCAACTTTCCATACAGATTCATGAATGATATCTCTTAAATGTTAAGTGGACATTTGTTCTACTTGGAATCAACTAAAACTGTATCTCTACCAACTAGTCCAAGCTCCAGTTATATGGAATTCTTTCATTTACTCAACTATAACCTCACTGGATTGTCAGTTCTTTAAAAATCCCGTGTTTTTGTTTTGCTTCCTTCTATGGTCTTAACACATACTGTTATATCTTACTAGAGATTTTTCCTTCAATTTTCATCTTGCAAACTCTTCCTCCAAGTAATAGGTCAACTGTCTCTTCTTCACCCTAGACTTCGTTCACTGTTAATGTTTTGATGACCACTTGTATCCTAGTATTCTCTTGTATAACTTGCTTACCGTAGCTTTACCTAACATCATGTGTCCCTAAAATACTTGAAAGGAACTTAAAAGATACAAGAGAGATGTTTTTAGAAAATGACTTATTAACTCCAATAAAGAGTTTGAATTCATTCATATCTTTTGAAAAACTATGAATTATGAATTTGTTCATATTCTTTTTTACACCATTGACAGCAAGCTTAAATTCTCACAAATAAAAAAATATGCCAAATATAATTTAAATGCTGAAAAGATAAGATAATGGAATATAGAAAATATAGAAACCAATAAAAAAAAGACATATTTTTTTATTTGTTGCTTTCTCCCTGGACCTACCAGTTTTTATCAATTACATATCAAAAACATATTTTATCAACCATACATATAAGAGTATTTTATACCCATTCTGTGCACAGGTGATTTAATAACAGGCAAAGGTATAAATATTTTAATTAACTTTTGAATACTCTTTTGGATTTACTACAGCATAGTAGTAAAATTTTATGTTTTCTCCACAAACAGTGGTGACCTTTCCATAATTTCCTCTTGGAAGAAAACATTGGACAGTTAAAAGAAGTAAAAGAATCACTACCATGTGCTCACAATTTTAAGGCAGATTGTTTATCCTTGCTTTATCCATCTTTTGGTTGTAAATATTAATTCACACAGAAAAAATTCAAATACATTTTACTTATGATATCTATTTAGATTTTAAAGCAGTAGTGATAGATTTTTTTTATTAGAAAGACATTACATAGAAATTCTCAAATTTACTCTCTGTAGGTGTTTTCAAGAAACTGAAAATGAGAATAAATACAATTTAATCAGTTCTATCTATACTTAAATGTATAATATTCAAGCAGGCAGACTTGTTTCACAATGTCTAATAAATGCTCATGGAACTTTTGAATGGGTTTGTATTTGACTTACGCAAAGACACATTTTCACATACATTTGAGTTTAAGATCTCTAATCTCTCTAAACTTGTCATCTGTTTTGTACAAAACCTGTAAAGAAGATGAATCATCATACAAATGACAAAGTGTCTTTCACTTACCTATCTGGGTCCTGTTTTTTGTTTGTTTGTTTTTAGTTTTAGCTTTCCTACCTCTCTGTTCCATTGATTCTGAGTCTGTGAACATCTGCTCTTAGGACCTTCCAATTTATTTCCCTATCTTTTTGGATACCTATTCTCATTTTACCTTACTTTCAATATGTACTACTTCTCAGACATGATTTGGTAAATGTTTCAACATCTATTTAGGCTGTATGGGACAGACACAAGGTAGCTCAATCTTTCTGAAAGGGAGTGAATGAGATTCCAAATATCTGAACACAACATAGATTGAACTGATGCACAGTATTTTATTATTATGCTTCT
Organism: Crocuta crocuta; assembly: GCF_008692635.1. Taxonomy (NCBI): domain Eukaryota; kingdom Metazoa; phylum Chordata; class Mammalia; order Carnivora; family Hyaenidae; genus Crocuta; species Crocuta crocuta. Next base: position 2,861,660 of record NW_027527437.1, read on the forward strand.
TACTGTTGTCAAGAAAGAATGTGTAAGAAGAATCTCTGTGTTCAACTTTGAAGAACAGTTTCATGGTTAACTCAGGGTAGGTACAGGCAAGGTAAGATATTATTTTCCTGTTTTGCCAGAGAGATGTAATTATCTTAATTCTATAATAGAGAGGAAAACTAGAATTCTTCTTCCAGAAACATCTTTACTCTCCCTTTTTTCCACAAAAGCAACGTAAAGACGGAGGTAGCTTTTCTTCTTGTATTGACGTATAGCAATCTAGTATTTCACAATATAGTACAAATCCAAGCCATAAAACAATTCCTCGGTAACAGAGGAATGATTAAATTATCTTCATGTAGTACAAAATAATACAAGTGATCAAAGAAATAAACATTTTTATATACTTAAAGCATCTTTTAAAATTATTTTAAATTTATTTATATTGAGAGAGAGAGAGAGAGAGAACAAGCAGAGTAGGGACAGAGAAAGAGGGAGAGAGAGATTCCCAAGCAGGCTCTGCACTGTCAACACAGAGCCCGATAAAGGGCTCTAACACACGAACTGTGCATGGGATCATGACCTGAGCCGAATCCGAGTCTGGATCCTTAACCACTGAGCCACCCAGACGCCACCCCCTCCTTTTTAACTCCTTTTTAATGTCTTTTTTTTTTTTTTTTTTTTACAATTTTGTTTATTTATTTTGAGAGAGAGAGGGAACAAGCAGGGTAAGGGCAGAGAGAGAGGGAGACAGAGAATCCCAAGCAGGCAGGGATCTCTGATAGCGCAGAACCCGATCACTTGTATATATTTAACAACAAAATCGGCAAGAAAGCAAGAGTAGCCAATTTCAAATAAAAAAACTAAAACTAAAATGTGGACATTTTTCTTCATGGTAAAGAAAATCAGAATGAGCCAGAGGAGAGTAACACTGAAGCGTCAGGCAATGGGGCTCCTGGGTGGCTCAGTCAATTAAGTGTCCCACTCTTGATTTCAGCTTAGGGCACAATCTAATGATTGGTGAGATGGAACCCACCATAGAGCTCTCTGCACTAACAGCGCAGAGGCTGCTTGGGACTTTCTCTCTTCCTCTCTCTGTGCCCCTCCCCAACTCTTGCACGTGCATGTGCTCACTTGCTCTCTCTCAAAACAATAAATAAATAAACATTAAGAAAAGGAGTGGCAGGCAAAGTCATATAAAATTTCGGTTCCAAAAATTAGCTACATTTCTGTCCAATTAACTACATTACTGTATATTTCAATGCTTTTAAAGATGAGGCTGCCTGAATCATTATAAAATATACCAAAATAGAAAATTTAGGGTCAGGGTCAAGATATTCCTGATAAAACAAGAGCAGTTACAAGAAACAACATAAAAGTAATGAACAATACTTTGTTTTCTGGCATTGAGAGAAATCTGCATTATGAGCATTCTGTTTTATAATGAAGGCAAGTAACAGTCTATTGGGTCTTGCTAAAGACAAAATATTAGCTTTTCTCTCTGAAAGGGTATGAAATGAAATAATGCTAACTTAGAATAGTCATTACTAAAGTCTCAGTTTGACAGATTTAAAAGCAGCAACTAGAAAATATATGGAAAGAAATTAAACACTGTAGCACTTAAGAACAGCATGCCTAACAGATGACTTCAGTAAAAGTGCTCTTCCTACCCACCCCCATCCATTTGATCCAGGGCCACCACCACATACAGTAACAACTATCCAAAGCAAGCCTGAAACACCTCAATTCTCAAATATTCCTCAAAACCATTGGTAAAATTGTTGTTCACCAGATAGTTTCTGGAATTATGTATTCATTTTTTTCTGTTTACATTCTTCATTAATGATCACCATCCATTTCTTGGACTCTATATTTAATTTGAGCTGTTTGAGGGGTTTTTTTTTTTTTGGTCACACTTTTTGTTTGCTTATTTTTTTGAAGATTTAGTTAACCATCCACTTCACTTTTCTCTTCACCTTGCTTTCATGTTCTTGGGTTCAGACATACATTTCCTTATTTTGGGGCAACAATCACTGAAATTAAAATCTTGCTTCCAGTTTCTGTACTGTGTCCTTGCTGGCCACATTGGCACTAGACCCCATCCCATTCAGAAGTCTGGATTCAGATATCTACAAGGAGGAAATTTGACATCACTGGTTTTTTAAGAGGCCACAATTGAGAGTTTAATATTGATTATTTCAAGTTACCTTCTGGCTTAAAATTTTATGCTTCACATTAAAATTTAATAGTGATAATAAAATAACTCACATAAAAAATAATGAAAATCTATACTAAATCATCCAAGTTTTGCCAGTATGCTTCAATGCATTACATAGAGAAAGTATATGCTTCTTAACCATGTGATAAGCGCTAAATGGAATTAAAAGTAGATTTAATTAAAATTAATTATTTCAATTAATTTCAATATGTATTTGTAATACTAACTTTTAAAAATACCAATATTAAACAGAAACAAAATGTTACTGTGGCATAGATTTAAATTACACAATGGAGCTACATATATCTCTACTGTGGGTACACATGCATCTTTGTACACGTATATGTATATATTCATTTGTCATTATTTAAACTTTTAAATTTTTAAATAGGCAAAAAAGGACCATGAATAATTATTTAACTTTTTAAAATTTGTTCATGTATTTAAGAATATGGTTATAATTAAGGTATGTCGTAGAAGATCTATAACTTAAAAAAAAATTAAAAATTGATCCCAGTTAATTATTTCACGGTATCAGATATTTAAGTTTCTAGTCCCCTGGTATACATGTCCTGTAGGATCTCCTACCCTTTTGTGTGGATAAGACGTGAATACGATGTGATTATGTTACCTTATATTGTGGCAGAAGGGATTTTAAAAGTGTGATTATGACCTCTAGTCAGTTGATTTTTAGTTAATCAGAAAAGTGATTATCCTCGGTGGACCTGACCTAATCAGTTAAGCCATTTAAAGATGTCAGCATTATTCAATTTGGAGTGAGAGAGATCCTCTTGCTGCCCCTGCAAGAGAAAAATCCTATGATGTAGAGAGAGTCAGAAAGCAGAGAATGACAGACAGGGTCTAGGAGCTGAAACACGCTCAATTTATAGGCAAGAAGAAAGAAGAGACTTCAGTTCTGTACCACAAGTTCTGCCAACGACTGGCAAATCTGAAAGGGAACTATGTGCATTAGATGAGCTCTCAGCCCCGGGTGACCGATTGCTTTGCCTCTTGTGAGATCCTGACGGGAGAACCCAGCTATTCTGTCCCCAAACTCCTGACCTTCTGCAGCTGTGAGATAATAAATGGATGTGGCATTAAGCTGCTGCTTTTGTGATAATTTATTACTCAGGAAGATAAAACCCATATAGTTTGAACTAGGCAAAATTCTGTACTCCCTGATGTACAAACGGTGCAAATACCCCTCCCCTTGTCAATGGAGCATATAAACAAATGTAATGGGACCTGTGAATAGATAGAGATCACTCCTCTCGGAGGAGGAGGAGGAAAGGGCACGGGACCTTTCAGGTGAGATTAAGATCCTAAATTAGTTGTTTCTGAATTACTCAAATGGAGGGTTATATTGGGTGGTTCTGAGCTACTAGTAGAAGCCCTTAAAGAGGGACTTGCCCTTTCTGAAAAGATTTCTCCTGCTTGCTTGAAGAAGTAAGCTGCATGTTGGGAAGGAACCTGGGAAGGGCCATGTGGCACAGCCTGCAGCAGCCTTAGTTTCTAAGAGCCAGGGAGAAAGATTGCCCACAGTGCAACAAATGCAAAGACAAGAATTTCTGCCAACAACCACATGACTTGGAAGAGCCTGAGATTCACTGAAGAATGGAGTCTGGCGAAACCCCTGGTCGCAGCCTGAGAGACCCTGAGCAGGAGACTCTGTTAAGAGGTGCTCAAGCTGCTAAGTATATGGCCAGTTTTTATGCAGAGATAGGAAAAGGTGTATTAAGATTAAATGAATGTATGAGAAGAATTTAGTAAAAAACTGATTATTTTGATTGAAGTTATCCACACTGCTTAAATTCCCCACCTGTAATGTAATGATGCAATGCAGTGTAATGTAATGTAATAGTTCTAACTTTATATAAGCACAGATTTATAATTATAGAACATAGAAAAATAATTTTTCTTTCAAGCAACTTGCTGTGAATATGACTAGTCTTTCTTGCATACAGTAATCCAAAGGAATACTTTCCTGAATGTTTCTTTCTCTGGATTTCAAATATCTTTTTGGATGTAGATGTTAACCAAAACTTGCATGATTCTGAATTTCAATATTTAACGCTATCTGCTTTTTTCTCTTGTCCACTGCTGATTCTTTTCTTAATAATTTGTGAGTATAAACTTGCCAACTACGAGAAAATAGTTGTGCTTTATTTCATTTTGAGATTTGGGAGAATATCTATATAACCATGTTTAAGTCACTCAGCAGTGAAATTAATGCTCTATTCACAGTATCAACAGTTTCCAGACTGCCTTTCTGTTTGGCAGGACTCAGATATGTCCAAAGCTGAAAGCTTCAGATCTGGCACAATTTTGATTCATTTTGAAGAAGATAATTCAAAGTAAATAATAATGCATGTGTAAGCATCTCATATCAAATATAACTATGCTTTTGCATATTCAGAGCAAGAATAGTTCAAAACTAGTAGAGCTCAATTTCTTATTTTTAAGTGTAGTTTCTATATAGTGAGTCAACTGGAATAGTCAGTAAATTCATAGATATATATTTGTGTATGTAAATCATTGAGAATACACACAAAGCATATCTCCCAATGAATATGGATTCATACCTATTTATGTAATTATGTTCCTCATCAAACCCCCTCAGTAGTCATAGCACCCACTAAAATGTATAAATACATTATTCCTGCTGGATTTAATAATTTTTAATTAGTTTCTGTCCCATTTATGTATTCCTTCACATCTATATCTATATTTAAAATCTATGTCTCCGTATCAGTATAAAATCATGGATTCTTATTTCATTTAAGGAGATAAGTGGTATAATCCATTACTATCATACTCAACACATACAGAAACAGAACCAGTTCTCCCACTAATGGCCTTATGGAGCTACTGGTTGCCCCAGTCATAGTTCCATCTAACTTCATGCATTTCATTCAGTTGCCAAGTCTTTTTATTCTCTTATAATATGCAGCAGTGTCACATACTGTTTACCTGAGTACTGCTTAAACTTGATATTTTAAGAGAGTACAGGTCAGTTATTTTGTAGAATGCCTCTCAAATTGTGATTGCAGAGTCATTAGATTCAAGTTATGTAATTTCAGGAATATCAATGAACTGATTTATCCTGCACTGTACATCTTATTAGGGAGTATGTGATATTGACTTGTCTCAGTAAGAGTGATACTAGTTTTGATGACATGTCAAGGTAGTGGCCATTGGGTTTCTACACTGAAAGTTGTTGTTTTCCCGTTTGTAATTAATAAATAATTAGTTGGAAGATACATTTTTGTGTCTCTGTAATATTTTGTTATTCTTCAAATTTAACTCATTGGTTTTATCATCCATTATGATTTTGAACTACATTATCCCTCCTCTATGTACTAGTCAGCATATTGCTTCTAGCTCACTTATGTATTTATTGTTTATGTATGTATTTATTTATTTAATATATACATTATAGAATACAGAATGATAGATGTTGAGGTTTATCTTAATTGAGTATAACTAACAAATTTGTAAGATTTTAAAGTGTACAAATGTGAGGATTTGATGTGCCTATGCACTGTGAAAGCATGTGCCCCGTTGAGTTACTTAACATATTCATCACTTTACATATTTGCTTGTGTGTGTGTGTGAGAGAGAGAGAGAGAGAAAGAGAGAGACAGAGAGAGTGTGTGAGAGAGAGAGAGAGAGAGAAAGAGAGAGAAAAGGAATTAGGTTCTATTTTTATCAAATTTCAATTATACCATATAGTGTGGTCAACTAATTCAACCTGTTATATATTAAATCCTCAGAACTTATTCATCTTACTATTGAAAGTTTGTGCTCATCACTAAAATTTTATTTCTCAGCCAAATAAATTCTGATGTGAGTCAGGTAGCCCCTCTTCAATTTGTAATTGCATCATATGGAATGGTTGGTGTCTGAGATCTCAGTGTAGACAAGAAGCCAAAGAACATAGGAGATACACTAGCTCTTAACTGCCTCAGAAGTGGCACGAATGATTTTCCCTCACAGTAACGGAACAGAGTAGGCTCAATCTAACAGCAAAGGGGTCTAGGAAATGTAGGAGAGCTGAAGAAATATTTGTGAGTACTAACTATCTCTCAGAGCAAATAACAAACCTATCACTACATCCATTTCCATCATTCCCCCTGGACAGTTATTAAGACCCTGCTGACATCCTAACAAATAATGTTCAGTGTCTAGACAGGTATATACCAGTCAGCTCTTCTTTTGGTCCTTCAATTTTAGGGCATTCTGTCTACACAAGATATGTGTTTCACTTGGTCTCCTGAACACTCCCTTTTTTTTTTTTTTAAATACAGGCTAAGTTAAAATCATTTCACTGTTTTTGGTTTCTTGCTCTTTAACACAAGACTTAGAATTTTTTACTGCTCACTGACAATCTGACATCACAGCACAGTCTCCAAGGATATAGTACAATAGAAAATGATGTTAACTGAACTCTACCAAAGAGAATTTAAATTATAATTGTGTGAAAAACTATTTTCCACAAAATTAAACATATATAGTATATTTCCTGTTCAAATTTGAAAGTCCAGGCTTGGAGTTGAAGGGCAAAAAATACTTTTAACACTTATCTGATGCATGAAAAGCAGGAAAAAACAAGAATTTTAGATCATAATACCATGGCTATGCTCTTGACAGTGAAGAAAAACAATATTTCATTGGTTTTGATGTCTACATATATGAAAACAGAATGTTGTTAATTTTTCAGTCAGATTATTGTGTCACATTACTTTTGATAATATCTCCGGTACATCTCTAAAAATCTATGGGTGACCCTATATTTAAAATTCACTTTATAGTACCCAGAAAGCACAAATGTTACACTCATTTTCTTGAAACATAAATATGCATTCAAGTTATCAAAACTTTCTACTTTGCTGAGTTTATAGATATACTACCATAAATGCTTAGTCTTAAAATTTTTCTATGTAAAAATTGGCCCATAATATTATCTTTCCTTTGGGATATAGTCTATCTCCTTGTGCATATTCAGTAGTAATATTTCATTAAAAGAATTATATGTTTAAGTTTATTTATTTTGAGAGAGAAAGAGAGAGAATGAGTGTGGGAAGGACAAAGAGAAAGACAGAGAGACAGAGCCAAGCTGGCTCCACACTGAGCTCAATGCAGGACTCAGTCTAATGACTGTGAGATCATGACTTGAGCTGAAATCAAGAGTCACATGCCCCAAGAATTATTTTTAATTGATAAAATACTTAAGACAAACACAATTCAAATAGTACAGAAAAATATTTAAAATTAGTCTAATTTTGCCACTTTATCCACACCCTGCAGAGTCAGCTATTCTTTTAATAAGACATGCCTGAAATCTTTTCTTATGTTACCTTCACTAACTTTCCCATAATTGTTTCCTGCCACACACACACTTTGTACCCTAAGTGGAATTATTATATAAACTTATATTTTTAAATTAATAGTTGTATGGGTCTTTATGCTACATCAATGTCCCTAGATAGCTTTGCTTCAAGTTTTTAATTACTATAATGTTACAATTGTTATATTTAAATAATTACCTCAGTGACCTCCTCTCAGCTTCTTGTGACTCATTTACAGGACAATAGTTATTACCTTTCTAAACTACTTTCTGCTTCAAGCACACAATCAAAACTAGAAGAGTTGTAGGAGAGGAAAGGGAATATGTTATCATTGCACTGGAGACAGTGAGATTTGACTACTGGTTGGGAAGGTAGATTTTTTTCTTCTTCTATATCACCCAGAGAATATTTCATCCCATTGGGTTTCCCCAGTGACTATCAACTTTTTCTTCCAGTGAACAGTGAAATTTCTGCAAGGTTGTTTAGGTAATAATTAGTTGCTAGCTCATGAATGATTTTATTATTCTAACCATTTTGGAAACTAAAATTATTGATTTTTCAAAAAATTATATGAACAATATTTAACTATTCCATTTCATGAGTATTATCAGTTTAGGGAAGTACTTAAAACCTTCAGTAACCTGTTTTTAAGTTCATAATCCTATTAAAAAATAATTGACTAGGCTTATGTTCCTGTAAGATACATTTAATAGGATCAATAGGTCAAGACAGAATATTAATTTCTGTGATTCTCTCTCCCTGTTTTTCTTTAAAATACTTACAATAGGTAGTGAAATGATATAAGAAATCTTAAACAGGGTATCGTCAAAAGAACGTGAATGAATTTGTAGTTTTTAATGGGTGGTCTGTCCCCCATAGGTTAGGACATTCATTCACTGATATTTAATTATTTAATTTAACTCAACAGGCTTATTAAGTATTTATTATGCCATGAGAATAGAATAATATCCTGCCTTACCAAATACTGAGTTCACCCTTACCAGAGATGTTTTAAGCTTTGGATTTATCATCCCTTAAGAATGTCTAAAGAGAAATAGAATTACCAAGTGAGTGACTTAAGATCCCTTTGAACCTGCAGTGCTTGGGTGTCTCCATCAGGTGAGCATCCAGATCTTGATTTTGGCTCAGGTCATGATCCCAGGGTTGTGGGATCAAGCCCTGAGTTGGGGTAGCAAGGAGTCTGCTTAGGATCCTCTCCTCTGCCCCTCTCCCCCAATCATTCTCTCTCTCTCTCTCTCTCTCTCTCTCTCTCAATACAAACAAAAGTCTCCTTAGAATTTTAAGTGACAATAATGTGATCTAAAGGGGAAAAATTGAAAAGGGATGGCATAATCCTTGACTTACAGTATCCAATAACTAATGAGACCTGTTACCTGTTCCTTATGCTTTCCTGCGTGAATACATATTTTTTTAATCACATTCTGTTAAAAACGTTGATTTAATGTATTATATTTTTATTCTTAATTTTGTTTATAAATAAGTCAAACATTTAATATGTTATTAACTTTGCATGAATAAGAAAACACCAGTAATATAGTCTATCTGTTTAATGATTCATTTCAACTCAATTTTCAAAAATGGTACAATGCTGCACATGATTATTAGAAGTTATCAGGTTATGTTAATGATCATGGCCTAAAATGTTCCCTGGATTTCACATTGTCATGAATACCAGAAGATAATTTATCCATCTGGAACCACAGACTACATCAAGAATAATAACAAAATGCTTATTAACAGTACTCTAATTTAGATTCTGTATCAACAGTGTCTCTCAATATATGCATTTAAATAAATACAAAATACTAGATAGTATTTTTAAAATGAATGAGATTTTGACAGTTTTATGCCTGCCATCAAAGTTAAGACATTAAAGATAACACTTTTAGTTTAAATCCTAGATAGGAGACAAAATGACTATTGGTTATTTTTTTTGGTGGTGGTGGTAATTTGCTTTATTTATTTTTGTGACTTAATTGAGAGCAGCAAAGAACTTTGTAGTGAAAATGGGCAAGCTTCACATCTCTTCTAAAGAGAAAAGTGTCCTTTACATTGGAAAAACTATTTGCACATAGAGTCAAAATTTATCCTATTTATCCTATTTGCAAATAGTATATATATATGTATATATATAGTATGCATATATATAGTATGTATGTGTATATATATGTATATGTACTTTGTATATGTGTGTATATGTAGTATGTAAGTGTGTGTATTTATAGCGTGTATATATATATATATATAGTATATATATACTTTACGATGCATATCTTCAAACTTTACAATTTCAACCTGAACAAATATAGA